>NW_023994663.1:0-220000 GCF_015586225.1 Lucilia sericata | reverse complement strand
ACATCTTTCATTTCAGTTAAATTATTTGATAATTTTTTTTCCTCAGTCATAACTTGAGGTAAAACAACTGGCAATTTATTCTCTGGCTCTTTATTTGGCAACTTTTCCTCTACTTTCTCTTTTGTCTCAATAAGAGGATGGGATTCATCTACTGGCAGAGGTGGAGGTGAAGGCTTTTCTTGTGTGATAATATTTGATTGATTAACAGTATCCTTTAGTTCCTTTTCTTTCAACTTGTTAACTATTTTTTCACTTTCCTCTTTCTTTTCTCTTTCTTCTAAAGCTTTTTCGATATTTTTAATTTTCTCATCTATAGACTCTTTGGCCAATTCTGTGGGTTTAAGAAAATCTTCCTCAATTTTTGGTATTTCCAAGTGAGATCCCGAACTTTTTTCATCAATAGCAGAAAGATTGGCATATGTACCCAATATCATGAGACAAAAACCACTTATGACTATAAACTGTGCCAAATTTCTTTCGGTGGTATCTTTTTTGATAATCTTTCTAAAACAAGCGGCCGGAAACATAATGCAAATAGCTACCCCGATGGTAGAGCCCACCAGACCAATGACCAATTCAACTGAAGGTATCATTAAAGCAATGCACAATGAAAAGGTAACAATAAATATGGTAATAGCTTTAAATCTAGTTTCTGGTATATAACCAGAAGCATCAGTTTGGCCCTGTAAATAAGAAATTTATATTTTTTATGATTTTTCTTAAAAAACATATAAAACAAATATGAAATACCTTTCTATATAGCAAAGAATACAAACTGGCACGACAGGGAAATATAACCAGAGGAAAACTAAAAGCCACAGATAAAACGAAACCGATTTTTATAACATCACTACTAAATGAAGGTGATAAGTTCATTAAAATATTTCCTGCAAAGTAGTAAAAAATTGACGTAACATTTTTCAAACATTTCTCTCAAATAACTTCCCACTTACCCGAAAATGTTTGTGTACAAAAAGCCACATATCCAAAGAAACCAACAGCTATATAAACTAGAGTACAAATCCAGGTGGCATTGCGTACAATACCATTTAATTTTTCCAAACTTTGATTATTAATACTGGTAAATACCTCAAAGATTTGCCTAAAACGAAAAACAAAACATTAATAAACTTATTTATAAAAAATTACAAAAACCAACTTACATTTGACACGATAAAGCCATACTAAATATAGGTAAACACTGCAATACACCACCCGGTTGCCAATATACCACTTTCTCCGTCCAATCATTATCGATTATATGCTTTTCAGATTCCAATATGATTTTTATCACCAAACAAACATAAAAACCTATAGATGCTGTACACACTGTCGATAAACTGTCAACATTTTTAAGCATACCCAATGGTATTATACAGAAAAGTGTAACACCACACATTAATAATGTACGCAAATGACGATGTTCATTTTCAAGGGAGAACATTTTGGTGACGATTTGCGGTCCCAAGTCGCCAACAACAACAAAATATGTAATACATGATCCCAAGAGATAACCAATAATACACAATTCCACTAATAGTTTACCAGATGTGCCGAAGGCATGAAAACCTGTAATGAGTTATAATGTGATATTAGTAATTGTGGTTGGTTAGTTTACGGGAGATATTACTTACCCAGAAACTCGAAACTTTTTCTTCGTGTTAACAGTGATGTTTTGATGAGATAGTGACAACAAACTCTTGTTATCCAGTTACTTAAAATGAGTAAAAGTGTTGCTAAAATAATGCCACACTATAAGGGGAATTAGAAAGTACATTAAATTTATATCTATCTATCTATCTATCTATCTATCTATCTATCTATCTATCTATCTATCTATCTATCTATCTATCTATCTATCTATCTATCTATCTATTACGATTTGCATATTTTACTTCCAAAATGCAATTAATTCAAACAACAATAACTTGCTTTAAATTTATTATTTATTTTGCTTACCTTTTGAAAACAAAACGGCATTGCAAGTATGCCAACGCCAATAATACTGTTGGCTATCTATCTTATCTGTCTATCTATCTATCTATCTATCTATCTATTCTATCTATCTATCTATCTATCTATCTATCTATCTATCTATCTATCTATCTATCTATCTACCTATCTATCTATCTATCTATCTATCTATCTATCTATCTATCTATCTACCTATCTATCTATCTATCTATCTATCTATCTATCTATCTATCTATATATCTATCTATCTATCTATCTATCTATCTATCTATCTATCTATCTATCTATCTATCTATCTATCTATCTATCTATCTATCTATCTATCTATCTATCTATCTATCTATCTATCTATCTATCTATCTATCTATCTATCTATCTATCTATCTATCTATCTATCTATCTATCTATCTCTATCTATCTATCTATCTATCTATCTATCTATCTATCTATCTATCTATCTATCTATCTATCTATCTATCTATCTATCTATCTATCTATCTATCTATCTATCTATCTATCTATCTATCTATCTATCTATCTATCTATCTATCTATCTATCTATCTATCTATCTATCTATCTATCTATCTATCTATCTATCTATCTATCTATCTATCTATCTAGCTATCTATCTATCTATCTACTATCTATCTATCTATCTATCTATCTATCTATCTATCTATCTATCTATCTATCTATCTATCTATCTATCTATCTATCTATCTATCTATCTATCTATCTATCTATCTATCTATCTATCTATCTATCTATCTATCAAAGAATATTACGATTTGCATATTTTACTTCCAAAATGCAATTAATTCAAACAACAATAACTTGCTTTAAATTTATTATTTATTTTGCTTACCTTTTGAAAACAAAACGGCATTGCAAGTATGCCAACGCCAATAATACTGTTGGCTAAGGTCATCACATAACCTGAATTGGCCAACATCTTGAAAAATTCAAGGTTGAATGACGATTACCGGCTGCTTTTTTAGAGCAAAGCGACGAAATGCTGCCAATGACCCAATAAACTTTACATTGAAATGTCAGTTACAGAGGGAAAACTTTCACTTTTTGACCATAACATTAACACCCACACCTTGAAATTTGTTCCGGCAAAATCTTCCAGAAAAAAATGTTTGCACAAATTTACACGTACTTTATTACTCACTATATTTTAAGAAAATATTGGCAGTGGCAAGTGATAAGGAATGTTTTTTTTTTTCAATACACAATAAAATATATTTTTTTATTAAAATTGTGCGATTCTTGATCTGATAATTTAGCACTGGTTTGTTAACGAGCAAAACAATTTTTTAGCATTTTAGGAAGGTGTTAAAAGTGTATTTACTTTAATTGATGAACGTTATGATAAATTTTGGTTTTGGTTCGATAAACATTAAACGAAAACGTCAGCAAAAACTTAATTATTTCTTGTCAACAACAAAAAGAGAAGAAGCGTACGAAGATACCGCTGCTGTATTTTTCTACCATTTGTTTTATTATTAAAATCTAAATTTTTTGTTTTGTTGTCATTTTCTTGTACGCAATTGGCGAAGATAAAAATAACGATAAATTATCAGAAAAAGTAGACGTAGAGATGAGAGTTACATATCGCAGCAGAAATAACGAAACTGGCAATTCGTTTAAGTAGGTGTTGCCATTTGTACAGTCATGTGCTGTTGACATATTAGATTTATAGCTGGCAATACTGTTAACAGTGGTGACAACATTGAAAAACAAAATTTTTTTACTCTGGCAATACTGAACCCTGTTGTTTTTCTTTCCGTTCTGTAAACCGAAACGTCAAGATGGCCGAGGTAATTTTTTTTACAAAAATCTTAAAAAATTTTAAACATCATAGTGAAAAAATTTTGATTTTAATAATAAATGAATAGTACATAGTGTTTTTAACAAGATGTAAATTAAATTTTAAAAAATTTCTTTAGATTTGTATGTTGGAAAGAGCGAATCATTAATCGGTATTTTGTTATTTTATTCCAGGTTGATGAAACCCTTAAAAAGAAGCGTACCTTCAAAAAGTACACCTACCGTGGTGTCGATTTGGACCAATTGTTGGATATGCCCAAGTAAGTTTACTTTTATTTAAAATTTTGTGTGTAAATATGGAAAATTAACCTTTGGTTATTTCTTTTAGCAACCAATTGGTTGAATTGATGCACAGCCGTGCCCGCAGACGTTTCTCCCGTGGCTTGAAGCGCAAACCAATGGCTTTGATCAAGAAATTGCGTAAAGCCAAGAAGGAGGCTCCCCCAAATGAGAAACCCGAAATCGTCAAGACTCATTTGAGAAACATGATTGTTGTACCCGAAATGACCGGCTCCATCATTGGTGTCTACAACGGCAAAGATTTCGGTCAAGTTGAAATCAAACCTGAAATGATTGGTCACTACTTGGGTGAATTTGTATTGACCTACAAACCCGTTAAGCACGGTCGTCCCGGTATTGGTGCTACCCACAGCTCCAGATTCATTCCTTTGAAGTAGATTTTCAATCTCTCTTCTATGGGATGTTCCAACAACACCACCTCCTTCGTCATCTTTATTACTACAAGTTTATAGTCTGTTTTTTTTCGTATGCTCAGTCCTCCCAACTAAATGCATATTGTATTTTTGTGAGTGGTCTGCTTGCTGTTTCTTCGTTAGTGGAGAAAAACATGATTGAAGAAATAAAAGAAATTCTTTTTTAAGATTTAACTTAAAACAAAATGAACAAATTGTGTAAATTCAATTCAATACGGATGACTTTTCGGAAATGTTTATACCTAGTGTCAGTGCAGTTTTATTTTCAAAATCTAAAAGAACTTTAGTGAGTGTGAGACAATGACAAATATCTGATTAAGAGTAATATGGAATTTTTATCTTGAAGCTGACAACGACAATGGACAACATAAACCTTTTAACATTTTTTGAACTGAAGAAGATGTATAATTTTTAATATCAAGACAATCAATTCTTTAATAATGGAAAATAATTGTTGAAGGTATTTATTTTTTTATTTATTTATGTAGATAGTAGTGTAACATGTTGGTTAGGAAAAGGAAATGTTTGATTCTGTATATTGTATTCTTTTATAACAAAATTATTAAATTGCAATGCATCCTCCTGAATTTTTGGAAATATTCAATTTTAAAGAATAAGCTGAAATCTTATAGACACATTTCAAAAGCAGGCTATATAAAGAAACAATACAATGAAGTAATGGCAAACGTGTAGGTAACAATTACTTCTAGTAATTCATTACAGTGTAAATCACAATTTGCAAAGAAGTCACATACACGCTAAGGACTAGGACTAAATTTACAATATGATTATAAGTTGAATAGTACGACTTATTATAAAAACCTGCACGGAGACTTGCATTTTATTGATTTTCATTAATCACAAAACATTTTGTTTATGTTTGGGCCTGTTCGAAAATGCATCACTTCACTGCATCAGGAGATTAGTTTGCGATGCTGATGCTTTATGCTTAGGGTTTTACTTTCGTTTAAAAGCGCGTAAATCAAAATATAAACAGAGAATGTATATATTCCTTATAACGGATTTAAAAATGTCATAGCACTGAAATATGAGAATCAAGTTTTATATCAACCGAAATCGTCTCTATGAAATTTTATGACAATTAGTCCATAATTGACCCTACCATCATGAAAGGTCCCTTTCAGAAAATTATTTTTTGAACGTTAAAACTGAATTAAAAATGCCAGTATGGTAACGAAATGGGTAAAATAAATGCGATATGGAGTTAAAAATTCAGTTTTGTAAATTTATGGTTATTTCAAGCTTTAGGTCAAGATTTCTCGAAGATGGAAGATATAATAGAAGGAAGGTTTAACATTATTTAAAAGTCCATGGATTGAACTTTTGGCTTCAGCATTGCTCAATCCTTTAAAATATTATATGTAGGAGGCATGGAAAACAGACCAAACTATAGACTAGATTTTAGACTAGACTATACTATAAACTAGACAAGAATATAGACTAGATTATAGACTAAACTTCTGACTGGAATATAGGCTGGACTAATACTATGACAAAACTATAGACTAGACTATATACTAGACTATGTACTAGACTATAAACTGTATTATAGACAATGCTTTGGGCTATAGACTAGACTATAGACTAGACTATAGACTAGACTATAGACTAGACTATAGACTAGACTATAGACTAGACTATAGACTAGACTATAGACTAGACTATAGACTAGACTACAGACTAGACTATAGACTAGACTATAGACTAGACAATAGACTAGACTATAGACTAGACTATAGACTAGACTATAGACTAGACTATAGACTATACTATTGACAAGACTATAGACTATACTATAGACAAGCAAACGGAGAATGCCTATATTATTCATAACGGATTTAAAAATGTCATTATAGTACTGAAATATTAAAATAAATTTTAATATCAACCGAAATCGTCTCTATGAAATTTTATGACAATTAGTCCATTATTGACCCTACCATCATGAAAGGTCCCTTTCAGAAAATTATTTTTTGAACGTTAAAACTGAATTAAAAATGCCAGTATGGTAACGAAATGGGTAAAATAAATGCGATATGGAGTTAAAAATTCAGTTTTGTAAATTTATGTTTATTTCAAGCTTTAGGTCAAGATTTCTCGAAGATGGAAGATATAATAGAAGGAAGGTTTCACATTATATAAAAGTCCATGGATTTAACTTTTGGCTTCAGCATTGTTCAATACTTTAAAATATTATATAGAAGGCGTGGAAAACAGACCAAACTATAGACTAGATTTTAGACTAGAGTATAATATAAACTAGACTAGAATATAGACTAGACTATAGGCTGGACTGGAATATAGGCTGGACTAATACTATGACAAAACTATAGACTAGACTATGTACTAGACTATAAACTATATTATAGACTTGATTATAGACAATGCTTTGGGCTATAGACTAGACTATAGTCTAGACTATAGACTAGACTATAGTCTAGACTATAGACTAGACTATAGTCTAGACTATAGACTAGACTCTAGACCAGACAATAGACTAGACTATAGCCTAGATAATAGACTAGACTATAGACTCGACTAGACTATAGCCTAGACTATAGACTTGACTATAGACTAGACTATAGACTAGACTATAGACTAGACTATAGACTAGACTATAGACTAGACTATAGACTAGACTATAGACTATACTATAGACTAGACAATAGACTAGACTATAGACTAGAAAATAGACTAGACTATAGACTAGACTATAGACTAGACTATAGACTAGACTATAGACTAGACTATAGACTAGACTATAGACTAGACTATAGACTAGACTATAAACTAGACTATAGACTAGACTATAGACTAGACTATAGACTAGACTATAGACTAGACTATAGACTAGACTATAGACTAGACTATAGACTAGACTATAGACTAGACTATAGACTAGACTATAGACTAGACTATAGACTAGACTATAGACTAGACTATAGACTAGACTATAGACTAGACTATAGACTAGACTATAGACTAGACTATAGACTAGACTATAGACTAGACTATAGACTAGACTATAGACTAGACTATAGACTAGACTATAGACTAGACTATAGACTAGACTATAGACTAGACTATAGACTAGACTATAGACTAGACTATAGACTAGACTATAGACTAGACTATAGACTAGACTATAGACTAGACTATAGACTAGACTATAGACTAGACTATAGACTAGACTATAGACTAGACTATAGACTAGACTATAGACTAGACTATAGACTAGACTATAGACTAGACTATAGACTAGACTATAGACTAGACTATAGACTAGACTATAGACTAGACTATAGACTAGACTATAGACTAGACTATAGACTAGACTATAGACTAGACTATAGACTAGACTATAGACTAGACTATAGACTAGACTATAGACTAGACTATAGACTAGACTAGACTATAGACTAGACTATAGACTAGACTATAGACTAGACTATAGACTAGACTGTAGACTAGACTATAGACTAGACTATAGACTAGACTATAGACTAGACTATAGACTAGACTATAGACTAGACTATAGACTAGACTATAGACTAGACTATAGACTAGACTATAGACTACACTATAGACTAGACTATAGACTTGACTATAGACTAGATTATAGACTAGACTATAGACTAGACTATAGACTACACTATAGACTAGACTATAGACTAGACTATAGACTACACTATAGACTAGACTATAGACTAGACTATAGACTAGACTATAGACTAGACTATAGACTAGACTATAGACTAGACTATAGACTAGACTATAGACTAGACTATAGACTAGACTATAGACTAGACTATAGACTAGACTATAGACTGGACTATAGACTAGACTATAGACTACACTATAGACTACACTATAGACTACACTATAGACTAGACTATAGACTAGACTATAGACTACACTATAGACTAGACTATAGACTACACTATAGACTAGACTATAGACTACACTATAGACTAGACTATAGACTAGACTATAGACTACACTATAGTCTAGACTATAGACTATACTATTGACAAGACTATAGACTATACTATAGACAAGACTAGCAAAAGTTCTTAAGTTAGAAAAAGTACCGAATGAGTCGTGGTATTTTTATACCCTCCACCAGTGGCGATAGAGGGTATATATAAGTTTGTCGTTCTGTGTGTAACACCAAGAAATATTAATTTAAGACCCAACAAAGTATATACATATATTCTGGGTCCTTATCAAATTCTGAGTCGGTTTAGCTATGTCCGTCTATCTGCCTAAAACACGCAAAGGAAATCAACCAAATTCACCCAAAATATTTATTATTATCCTAAGCAGTTTGGTATTGAAAATCATCAAAATCGGTTTACAGCGTAAAAAGTTATGAGTAAAAATTTCAGACTACCTCAAAAAAAAAAAAATACGTTTTTTTTCCTAATTCTTAAGAAGTTTTCTCAGAAACTACCAAAGATATTTCGAGTGATCAATTATGTTCATAATCTTTACAATCGATCCAATATTTCCCATAGCCCCCATACAAAGGTATATATTCCCAGAAATTAGTTTATCGTTAATAACTCCCTCAAATATATCGGTATCAACATAAAATTTTGTACATGCAAATATAATATGAACAGAAATCATACTATCAACGTAGATCTCAGTCGGTCCACAATTGGTCATAGCTCCCATATAAGGTCCACTTCCGAAAATCACCTAAACGCACATATTTCATTCATAAATAAAGCTATTGTGATAAAATTCGACACAGATATGTTTTGTGTACATACAAATCATTCTACCAAATTTTTTGCGGATCGGTTCATTATTGTTTATAGCTTCCATATAAGGCCTACTTCATTGTCAAATAAAGCTATCTTGATAAAATTCGACACAAATAAGTTTTTTTTCCGGATAGGCCCATAATTGGTCATAGCTCCACTTCCGTCACTTAAACGCATATATTTCATAAAATTCTAAAATTCGACTTGAATATGTTTTGTGTACATATAAATCATTCTACCACTTTTTCCCGGATCGGTAAATTATTGGTCATAGATTCCATATAAGGGCCATTTCCGAAAATCACTTAAAAGCACATATTTCAGTGTGTTTTTTGAATATTAAAGCTATCGGGATAAAGTACGACTTGAATATATTTTGTGAGCATATAAATCATTCTACGGAATTTTTTTCGGATCGGTCAATAAGTGTTCTTAGCTCCGATATAAGGTTTACTTCTGAAAATCACTTAATACCACTTAATTCGTTATTAAATGGTTATATGCGGATAAAATTCGACATGTTCTGTGTATAGATATCATTATATTAAAATGTTTTCGAACTGGCCTATTAATATAAATTTTTCTGGACTTAATTCAAATTAGATTGACATATGTATGCATATCAATACGGAAAAGAACTATTTTGCGAAGTTATCTAAAAATTAGATAGTTAAATGGGTTTTAATTAAAAATAGCTTGCTGGTGGAGGGTATTTAAGATTCGGTACAGCCGAATATAGCACTCTAACTTGTTCGATATCAAAAAGTACTGAATTTCCCATGCCTGTTATATTGTATACTTTGTAGTAGGGTTCTATAGTTGAAACGAAAAGTCGACTTTTCGACTTTTTGCATTTAGTTAAAAGTCGACTTTTCGACCTTTCGACTTTTTCCATTTTATGAAAAGTCGATTTTTCGACTTTTCCATTTATTTAAAAGTCGACTTTTAGACTTTTCGACTTTTAGTATTTTATAAATGGTCGACTTTTCGACTTTTTCCGACTTTTCGACTTTTCGACTTTTTCCGACTTTTTGATTTTTTACGACTTTTTGACTATTTTCCATTTATTTCGACTTTTTTTCGACTATTTTTTTACTTTTTTCGAGTTTTTCCGACTATTTTAGAGTTTTTGACCTCTTTTCCACTTTTTTAATATTTTCGACTCTTTTCGACTTTTTCCGACTTTTCGACTTTCATCGACTTTTTTCGACTTATCGACTTTTTTCGACTTTTCAACTTTTTTCGACTTTCCGATTTTTTGACTTTTCGACTTTTATTTACAAAGTCGACTTTTCGACTTTTTTCATAGACGATAGTCGAGTTATCGACTTTTTTGGAACAAAATAGTCGACTTCGACTTTTCGACTATTTTGTTCCAAAAAAGTCGATAACTCGACTATCGTCTGTGAAAAAAGTCAAAAAGTCGACTTTGTTAATAAAAGTCGAAAAGTCTGAAAGTCGAAAAGTTGAAAAAAGTCGATAAGTCGAATAAAGTCGAAAAAAGTCGAAAAGTTGTAAAAGGTCGAAAAAAGTCGGAAAAAGTCGAAAAGTCGGAAAAACTCGAAAATTGTAGAAAAAAGTCAAAAATAGTCGGAAATTTTAAAAAAGTGGAAAAAAAGTCAAAAACTCTAAAATAGTCGGAAAAACTCGAAAAAAGTCAAAAAATAGTCGAAAAAAATTCGAAAGAAGTCGAAAATAGTCAAAAAGTCGAAAAAATCGAAAAGTCGGAAAAAGTCAAAAAGTCGAAAAGTCGACTATTTATAAAATACTTACTAGTCGAAAAGTCTAAAAGTCGACTTTTAATTAAATGAAAAAAGTCGAAAAATCGACTTTTCATAAAATGCAAAAAGTCGAAAAATCGACATTTAATACCCGTTAACAAAACAACCTTTTGATAAAACAGCAAACCCTAACAGCTGTTTTTGATTGTTGTGTGGTGAGTTTCTGTAAAAACGTAAACAAATGAAACAAAAACAAATTACTAGACATATTTATTTTGTGCTAAGAAAAATTTATGTATTTTAATAATGTTTTATAGCCAGTGCAAGTGTTCTTGGTGTACACCATCTACCCCAATAATAATCCCGGTTTCATTAGAATCAAGTATTTTTAAAATGGCCATATATAATGTGCAATTCATTCTATATTCCATGACTGGTTGAAAGAGTCACGGAATCCACCGGAGATCAACCTAAAAAATGAAAAAGGGGTGGCTTTAACTTTTTGTTCCGTTCATATGGGACAAGATTCGAGCCTCATCGTATCAGTTCGCCAGATACCTCATTTGTGTATATTGCAGGGTCCTGGTACCCAACACAGCCTTATTGTAAACGGTCTCATAATAATACTTAGATCTTTTCTTCATTCTACGACTATGCAAGAATACAGCTATGACATATTAATGCTTTAAATGCAGCATGACTATCAACCTAAAATTTTACCAGAGACCGGCGAACAATGTGATTCCCTATTAGTTCCGTCACTTTCAAGATCGCTAAATCACCACTTGGAAGACACAACCCATCAGGGAGTCAAGGAACATTTTACACCGTTTGTAACACATTGAAATATTGGTCTAATATCCATAAAAGTATATGCTGGGATCTTATTACAGTCTAAGATTGAGTTTGTTATTGAAAATGGACAATATCGGTATACGATAAACTCATCAGGGAGCCAAGGAACTTTTACACCGAAATATTGGTCTAAAATCCATAAAAGTATAGACTAGGATCTTAGCCAATATTTGCCAAAATATTTTTAGTTGATGGAGTTTATTATTGAGCTTCAATATTCCAGTATAGCGAAGAAGAACGACAAAAACAAGTTTTATAGGAACTAAAATCTTTTTGCCAAATTTTATGAGGATCAGGAAATTATTTTACAAGATTTATATGATCCAAAACCTTTCTGGGTTGGTTTAAAATTGACCCTACCCCCATATAAGTTCCCCTTCAGAAAAAGATATTAACTCCAATAATTGTAATAAAAATACCAATATAGCAAAGAAATTCCACATAAACAAGGAGTCAACATCGTTTTGTCAAATTTAAGGGGATCGGTCCATAATTTAACCTATCCCCGATATAAGGTCCACCTCGGGAAATTACTACCACTCATAACTGGCTTAAATGAAACAAAATTTATCTGTTGAATTTTGTAAGGGTCGGTCCACAGTTGACCCTACCTAAAATCTCAAACAGATTATGCCATCCGATTTCTACACTTCCGACTTAAAGTTCTATATATGTTTTTATCGTGCAAAGATCTTCCGATAGCAGTTATATATAATTTTCTATATACGGATATAGTCAAATTTTTTGTAAAAAAAGTTTGTTGCTGTAGTACACACCCTAGAACGATGAAATCCACAAAACAAATTATGCCATCCGATTTGTATATTTCCAACTTAAAGTTCTATATAGGTTTTTATCGTGCACAAGATCGTCCGATAGCAGTTATATATAATTTTCTATATACTTCCATAATAAAATATTTTGTAAAAAAAAAGTTTGTTGTTGTAGTACACACCCTAGCACGATGAAATCCGGAAAAAAATGTATGTCATCCGATTTCTACACTTCCAACTTAAAGTTCTATATAGATTTTTATCGTGCACAAGATCGTCCGATAGCAGTTATATATCATTTTATATATACGGCTATAGTAACATTTAAAAAAAAAAAAAAGTTTGTTGTTGTAGTACACACCCTAGAACGATGAAATCTGGAAAAAAATGTATGCCATCCGATTTCTACACTTCCAACTTAAAGTTCTATATAGGTTTCTATCGTGCACAAGATCGTCCGATAGCAGTTATATATCATTTTATATATACGGCTATAGTAACATTTTTTGTAAAAAAAAAGTTTGTTGTTGTAGTACACACCCTAGAACGATGAAATCCGGAAAAAAATGTATGCCATCCGATTTCTACACTTCCAACTTAAAGTTCTATATAGGTTTTTATCGTGCACAAGATCGTCCGATAGCAGTTATATATCATTTTATATATACGGCTATAGTAACATTTAAAAAAAAAAAAAAGTTTGTTGTTGTAGTACACACCCTAGAACGATGAAATCTGGAAAAAAATGTATGCCATCCGATTTCTACACTTCCAACTTAAAGTTCTATATAGGTTTCTATCGTGCACAAGATCGTCCGATAGCAGTTATATATCATTTTATATATACGGCTATAGTAACATTTTTTGTAAAAAAAAAGTTTGTTGTTGTAGTACACACCCTAGAACGATGAAATCCGGAAAAAAATGTATGCCATCCGATTTCTACACTTCCAACTTAAAGTTCTATATAGGTTTTTAACGTGCACAAGATCGTCCGATAGCACTTATATATCATTTATATATACGGCTATAGTAACATTTTTTGTAAAAAAAAAGTTTGTTGTTGTAGTACACACCCTAGAACGATGAAATCCGGAAAAAAATGTATGCCATCCGATTTCTACACTTCCAACTTAAAGTTCTATATAGGTTTCTATCGTGCACAAGATCGTCCGATAGCACTTATATATCATTTTATATATACGGCTAGAGTAACATTTTTTGTAAAAAAAAAGTTTGTTGTTGTAGTACACACCCTAGAACGATGAAATCCGGAAAAAAATGTATGCCATCCGATTTCTACACTTCCAACTTAAAGTTCTATATAGGTTTTTATCCTGCACAAGATCGTCCGATAGCAGTTATATATCATTTTATATATACGGCTATAGTAACATTTTTTGTAAAAAAAAAGTTTGTTGCTGTAGTACACACCCTAGAACGATGAAATCTGGAAAAAAATGTATGCCATCCGATTTCTACACTTCCAACTTAAAGTTCTATATAGGTTTCTATCGTGCACAAGATCGTCCGATAGCACTTATATATCATTTTATATATACGGCTATATTAACATTTTTTGTAAAAAAAAAGTTTGTTGTTGTAGTACAAACCCTAGAACGATGAAATCTGGAAAAAAATGTATGCCATCCGATTTCTACACTTCCAACTTAAAGTTCTATATAGGTTTTTATCGTGCACAAGATCGTCCGATAGCAGTTATATATCATTTTATATATACGGCTATATTAACATTTTTTGTAAAAAAAAAGTTTGTTGTTGTAGTACACACCCTAGAACGATGAAATCCGGAAAAAAATGTATGCCATCCGATTTCTACACTTCCAACTTAAAGTTCTATAAAGGTTTCTATCGTGCACAAGATCGTCCGATAGCACTTATATATCATTTTATATATACGGCTATAGTAACATTTTTTGTAAAAAAAAAGTTTGTTGTTGTAGTACACACCCTAGAACGATGAAATCCGGAAAAAAATGTATGCCATCCGATTTCTACACTTCCAACTTAAAGTTCTATATAGGTTTTTATCGTGCACAAAATCGTCCGATAGCAGTTATATATTATTTTATATATACGGCTATAGTAACATTTTTTGTAAAAAAAAGTTTGTTGTTGTAGTACACACCCTAGAACGATGAAATCTGGAAAAAAATGTATGCCATACGATTTCTACACTTCCAACTTAAAGTTCTATATAGGTTTTTATCGTGCACAAGATCGTCCGATAGCAGTTATATAGCAATTTATATATACTTCCATAATAACATTTTTTGTAAAAAAAAAGTTTGTTGTTGTAGTACACACCCTAGAACGATGAAATCCGGAAAAAAATGTATGCCATCCGATTTCTACACTTCCAACTTAAAGTTCTATATAGGTTTTTATCGTGCACAAGATCGTCCGATAGCACTTATATATCATTTTATATATACGGCCATAATAACATTTTTTGTAAAAAAAAAGGTTGTTGTTGTAGTACACACCCTAGAACGATGAAATCCGGAAAAAAATGTATGCCATCCGATTTCTACACTTCCAACTTAAAGTTCTATATAGGTTTCTATCGTGCACATGATCGTCCGATAGCACTTATATATCATTTTATATATACGG
This sequence comes from Lucilia sericata, assembly GCF_015586225.1. NCBI lineage: Eukaryota > Metazoa > Arthropoda > Insecta > Diptera > Calliphoridae > Lucilia > Lucilia sericata. The sequence goes on along the minus strand of NW_023994663.1, from coordinate 204,700 downwards.
CTATAGTAACATTTTTTGTAAAAAAAAAGTTTGTTGTTGTAGTACACACCCTAGAACGATGAAATCCGGAAAAAGATGTATGCCATCCGATTTCTACACTTCCAACTTAAAGTTCTATATAGGTTTTTATCGTGCACAAGATCGTCCGATAGCAGTTATATATCATTTTATATATACGGCTATAGTAACATTTTAAAAAAAAAAAAGTTTGTTGTTGTAGTACACACCCTAGAACGATGAAATCTACAAAAAAATGTATGCCATCTGTTTCCTACACTTCCAACTTAAAGTTCTATATAGGTTTTTATCGTGCGCAAGATCGTCCGATAGCAGTTATATATAATTTTATATATAATTTTATTTGTAAAAAAAAGTTTGTTGTTTTAGTACACACCCTAGAACGATGAAATCTGGAAAAAAATATATGTCATCCGATGTCTACACTTCCAACTTAAAGTTCTATATAGGTTTTTATCGTGAACAAGATCGTCCGATAGCAGTTATATATAATTTTATATATACGGCTATAGTAACATTTAAAAAAAAAAAAAAGTTTGTTGTTGTAGTACACACCCTAGAACGATGAAATCCGGAAAAAATGTATGCCATCCGATTTCTACACTTCCAACTTAAAGTTCTATATAGGTTTTTATCGTGCACAAGATCGTCCGATAGCACTTATATATCATTTTATATATACGGCCATAGTAACATTTTTTGTAAAAAAAAGTTTGTTGTTGTAGTACACACCCTAGAACGATGAAATCTGGAAAAAAATGTATGCCATCCGATTTCTACACTTCCAACTTAAAGTTCTATATAGGTTTTTATCGTGCACAAGATCGTCCGATAGCACTTATATATCATTTTATATATACGGCTATAGTAACATTTTTTGTAAAAAAAAAGTTTGTTGTTGTAGTACACGCCCTAGAACGATGAAATCCGGAAAAAAATGTATGCCATTTGATTTCTACACTTCCAACTTAAAGTTCTATATAGGTTTTTATCGTGCACAAGATCGTCCGATAGCACTTATATATCATTTTATATATACGGCTATAGTAAAATTTTTTGAATGTTTTTTTATTAAAAGGCATTCTGTAACGATATAATCCCAAATATATTTATATTTTATCAGATTTGTTCCTTTCCACATTTATATACATATTTTAATTGATCAAAAATATTTTTTTTAAAGTAAATCATGAAAATCAATTTTTTTGAATCTTTTCCACGTGCATAAACACATATTGAAAATGTAAATAATGAAAACGAGTTTTTGCGTCTTTTCCACGTGCAGAAACACATACAGTGTCTCTCATAAGTATTCGAATTTAGGTAAACTATGAAAAGAAACCAAATTTAATAATATATTTTGTGTGGGAAATAAATAAATTAATTTGTTATATTGTCTAGATAGTCCTTAGTTTTGATATCACGCCCCTTAAAACTTGAAAACTTTACATTTACTTAAATTAGTTGTGCTTTTTTTAAAAAAAGTCCATGAAACTACTTCACAAAAGTATGCGAATTTTCCTGTATTTCATATTTGATCATATTATACGATACACACATTTTAGAATCGCATGGTTTTATGCTTAATATGGGTTTAAGGGGTTACTATCAACCGCATGGATATATTTTTGACCCATTTGGTCCACAATTTTGGGGGATTTGTACCCTCTTTTCATGTAATATCATTAAAATGGCGATTTTTGACTATATTTGTAATGTTTTCACCCTTTTTCCAGAGATAAAACCAAAATTTAATATTGGAATTTAATAGAACCCATAGGGTATCTAAAAATAATATTTTTTGTTATAAGGATCTGTACTTAAACGTTCCAAGATGTATTTTTGCTATCGTTTTGCAGTTTCTAATTGAATTATCTGGATCATAAGTCCCTTTTCGTACCTCTAGGGACGATATTTTCCGACAAAGTTGTCTAGTGTATATTCATGTACATATTGGCACTAATATATTTTAAATTTTCAATATATTATAGCGGTATACAACCCCAAAACATGCCTTAACAAAACGTCATCCTATATAGTAGATTTCAGTTTTTACTACTCGTAACTTTACGCTTATGTTGCCCGTTACAATAACACTGTAAGTCCAAAATTTTGGTTTTAATTTGATCATAGTAAATAATATTTAAACACATATCAACATTTTTGAGTTAGATCATAATGATATCGTGCCATGCAGCTTGGAGGCCATTGGTATATAAAAATAATTATTTTACTGTTTTGAATGGTGTTTCTTCGAGGCATGTTTTGGAGTTGTACACTTCCACAACACATTGAAAACTTAAAATGTATAAAAGCTGATATCTAAAAGAATATATACCAGAAAACTTTCCCCGAAAATAGTTGATCCTAGTATTATAAAAATGGACTTAAGTTCCAATATATTGAATTAGCGAAAGAAGAATGATCCGAATAATTTATCTTGGAACGTTCAAATACAGATTCTTGTAACAAAAGATATTATTTTTAGATACCCCAAGGGGTCTTTTAAGTACCAATATCAAATTTTTGTTTTATCTCTGAAAAAAAGGAGAAAAATTTACAATTATGGCCAAAAATCGCTATTTTAATGATATTACATGAAAAAAGGGTACAAATTCCCCAAAATTGTGGACCAAATGGGCCAAAAATATATCCTTTCCGTGGATAGTAACCCCTTAAAACAATATTACGCATAAAAACCATTCGATTCTAAAATTTGTGTTGCGTATAATATGAACAAATATGAAATACAGGAAAAATTCGTATACTTTTGTGAGGCAATTTCATGGACTTTTTTTAAAAAAGCACAATTAATTTAAGTCAATACAAATTTTCAAGTTTTAAAAAAGCGTGATATCAAACATAAGGACTATCTAGACAATATAACAAATTAATTTATTTATTTTGCACACAAAATATATTATTAAATTTGGTTTCTTTTTATAGTTTACCCAAATTCGAATAATTATGAGAGACACTGTATTTGTAAAAAGTCGAAAAGTCGACTTTTCGTTTCAACTATAGAACCCTGATACTTTGTGTTATTTTTGTTCCCGTAATAAACTAAACAACATAATTTAACCGCCCACTTATTGGCCCCTAAAACTATACGATAAAAAAATAAGTATATAAATCATAAACATTTGCGTTTAATGGAATGGTTGGAAAATATGGTACTTTTTTCACTACATTTTGATATCGAAAAATATCGTTATTTTTAACTGCCGTATATTCGTATTTCTTCAATGCATTATAAACAAAAAATATCCGATTTGATATTCTAGATGTTTTAAATACTATTCGCAGGTTTTTTTCGATAATTTTTAAACTTATTCTAACATATTTTAAACCTTACAAGTTTTAAACCAATAGCTATGTTCTTGTTAATAACTGCCGGATTTGCAGGTATAGCAGGAATAAGGAATAGTGTCGACTAAAACTTAGAATTCTCACTTATTTGTGAAAATACCATTTGTTTATTTTAAGGTTTATTTTAAAAATCTTTATTTAAAAACTAACAATAAAAATACATAATTAAAAATATTAATGTAATGATAATTTGACTTTAAATTATCGTAATCGATAATTTGTTTGCTCATTTTCTTCTTAAATTATTCATTTGAGCTGGTCGATCGTACGCAGTATCTTTCATACTTGACGTTAAAGCTCCTGTATAGCCTCTCTGTTGCTGAGAGCTTTGAGTTCGTACTGTCGACATCATGGTATTCTGTCGTATGGGTGAGGATGCATTACCATTTAGTTTACCATTCGACGTTGGATGATAGGTGGTGTAAGCATCATTATTAATTTCGGATGAACCATAAGCACTGTCTTTAACTGGAGAATCATAATAAGGAGATTTTGCATTATTATTGTTGTTATATTGATAGGTTGGCGGTGGTGGTTGATTTGGATTCGGATTTTGCGAGGTTGATATTTGATTAGTATTGGAAGTATTGTTATTATTATTTATATTAAGATTTAGATTTGCAGGCATTATGATGGGTGCCAAAGTTTGAAAAGAATTAGCCAAGCCCATAAAAGTAACCGATTTATTGTTGTTATTATTGTTAGATTGTTCGGCTCCCATATTTGGCGTATTCAAACCAAAACTATTTTATTATCTAAAGTGGGAGTACTGGCAAATAGGGCGGCTCTGAGATTATCCGATTTGGAACGTTGTAAAATACTTTTATTGGGTACAGGAGAACGTCCCGTATTAACGCCAATCGAATTTTTAGTTGTTGCCAATTGCTGTTGTGGAGTTGCCACAAAATCACCACCCTGTGCCGATGTTAATACTAAATTACTATTGCTAAGCGTTTGATAGGAGAGTTGGTCGAGACTACCGTTAAGCTCACCTAAACGATTTAGATCTGTACTTGTGGAATTATAGATTTCCATGTTACTTGCTAATAAATCGGGACGTGAGCCTAATGTTAGAATACTACCGGCCAAACTATCATTGTTATTCATCATGGACATGTTACTGGCCGTCGAAAAGGGACTTTCAGATTTTGGTCTAGCAACGACACCCATTTCACTTGGACCTTGTTGCACCACTCCAGTGCGTGGATCAAAATGTTTTTGATTGGCATCTTTTAGAGTAGTTTTTATTTCTTTAGGTTTTTCTGTGGAAGGAGTGCGCAACGATGATATATGACCTCGTACAGGTTCTCGAGAAACCGAAGAAGAGGGAGATGAAGCTGAATTGTTTTCATCTAGTTCCTCCTGTTAAAAAGAAATTCACATGTATGACTATATATTCCCCACAAATGTTTATTTCAATACCTACCTCATCTTCTTCTGTTATTACCGATGATTCAATCCATTCTTTGATACGCATTTTCTTAGTGTGTCTATCAACATTTGTCTCTATGCCACAATCGGCCAAATTATACAGCAAACGATTTTTTTCATCTGGACTACTGTGAAAGGAATACATAGATGGACATAGTTCATCTGTTTCATATTCGGCCATTTCCTTTTCTGCAGTCTTTGCCAGCCAACGATCATCCAGAAACTTTGTCAAATCGGTGAGATTTTTCGGTCTTTTGTCTGCTCTCGGCTCCAAAAATCTCTTAAACATACGTTGCGCCTTTGATGAAAGTAATTTAAATAACTTTGGTGTACGTCGTATAGCCAACATCATGGTATTCTGCCAGATTAAATAGCGTACATAACGAGGATCATCGGATGCTGCCTTTTGCCAGGGCAAACAACCTGTCAGACATACGAATATAACAATGGCAAATTGCCAAACATCGTGACTAGGATCGGCTCTATAAAAAATGAGAATATTTGTATAAGTACGTTAAGTAAATATCGGAAAAATGTAGATGACCACAAAATTGGTTCCGTTTTCAATTTAAAAATATTTTAATGAAGATAAAAAGTTTGATCTTGAAAGGAAAATAAGTGTGATCATAAAATCGGTCCTTTCTGAATTTAAACAAAGTTACAAGAAATTTTAATTTGGTCAAGTTTTCGACCCTAAAGGCGATTTTTATAGGAAAATAAACTATAATAGATTATAGATTTTAGATCTAAAAAGCGATCGAAAAGGTAGATTTTTGAAGAAACATATGAGTGATCTCAAAAGAAGCTTCTTTTTCATTTTAACGAAGTTACAACACGACCATAATTTGTAAATTTTTGATGGATTATATGTATGGCTGATCACAAAACCAGCTGCATTTTCAATATAAACATCCTTTAACGAAGTATTAAAGGCTTTGTCCGAATATTGACTAGCTTCAAGTCTAACAGAGTCTAACATATTTTCGACAGTCAGAAGACAATTAGGATCATATCAGCTAATAAGCTAAGACGGGCATTGGACTGTAAAAGAACCATAACCGATTACTATTCAAGTGCTAAACTCTTCATCATATGGCAATTAAAGAGCAAAGGTTTTATAAAGGGAACTTAAGGAAGTTAACTTGACGAATCCAAAACTGTTCGACGAGAAGCCTCCTCAGAATGAATAAGTTCGTACGTAATCTTAGTGGACGCCCGGAATTACACGGCACAGCTATAAAACATTTTACGAAGAATTCAGACGGAAGTAGAAGTCACTGGAACGCTGTCCTTGCTAAGCTTTCGTTTAATTTAGATCCAAATATATTGGAAGCCATGTTATTCCGGTAGGTTAGTGTTCTAGTCTGGTAGACCGGAGGTGGTGGGTTCGATTCCCATCTGAGACACTGGTTAAGGAACTCACAACAGGACCGATAGGGGCCTAGGTGTATTTCTTCGGATTTGATGTATATACATCCTCCTTTCAAACTAACTAACTAACTAACTAACTAACTACTACTAACTAACTAACTAACTAACTAACTAACTAACTAACTACTAACTAACTAACTAACTAACTAACTAACTAACTAACTAACTACTAACTAACTAACTAACTAACTAACTAACTAACTAACTAACTAACTAACTACTAACTAACTAACTAACTAACTAACTACTAACTAACTAACTAACTAACTAACTAACTAACTACTAACTAACTAACTAACTAACTAACTAACTAACTAACTAACTACTAACTAACTAACTAACTAACTAACTAACTAACTAACTAACTAACTAACTAACTAACTAACTAACTACTAACTAACTAACTACTAACTACTAACTAACTAACTAACTAACTAACTAACTACTAACTAACTAACTAACTACTACTAACTAACTAACTACTAACTAACTACTAACTAACTAACTAACTAACTAACTAACTAACTAACTAACTAACTAACTAACTAACTAACTACTAACTAACTAACTAACTAACTAACTAACTAACTAACTAACTAACTAACTAACTAACTAACTAACTAACTAACTAACTAACTAACTAACTAACTAACTACTAACTAACTAACTAACTAACTAACTAACTAACTAACTAACTAACTACTAACTAACTAACTAACTACTAACTAACTAACTAACTAACTAACTAACTAACTAACTAACTAACTAACTAACTAACTAACTAACTAACTAACTAACTAACTAACTAACTACTAACTAACTAACTAACTAACTAACTAACTAACTAACTAACTAACTAACTACTAACTAACTAACTAACTAACTAACTAACTAACTAACTAACTAACTAACTAACTAACTAACTAACTAACTAACTAACTAACTACTAACTAACTAACTAACTAACTAACTAACTAACTAACTAACTAACTAACTAACTAACTAACTAACTAACTAACTAACTAACTAACTAACTAACTAACTAACTAACTAACTAACTAACTAACTAACTAACTAACTAACTAACTAACTAACTAACTAACTAACTAACTAACTAACTAACTAACTAACTAACTAACTAACTAACTAACTAACTAACTAACTAACTAACTAACTACTAACTAACTAACTAACTAACTAACTACTAACTAACTAACTAACTAACTAACTAACTAACTAACTAACTACTAACTAACTAACTAACTAACTAACTAACTAACTAACTAACTAACTAACTAACTAACTAACTACTAACTAACTAACTAACTAACTAACTAACTAACTAACTAACTAACTACTAACTAACTAACTAACTACTAACTAACTAACTAACTAACTAACTAACTAACTAACTACTAACTAACTACTAACTAACTAACTACTACTAACTACTAACTAACTAACTAACTAACTAACTAACTAACTAACTAACTAACTAACTAACTAACTAACTAACTACTAACTAACTAACTAACTAACTAACTAACTAACTAACTAACTAACTAACTAACTAACTAACTAACTAACTAACTACTAACTAACTAACTAACTAACTAACTAACTAACTAACTAACTACTAACTAACTAACTAACTAACTAACTACTAACTACTAACTAACTACTAACTAACTAACTAACTAACTAACTAACTACTACTAACTAACTACTAACTAACTAACAACTAACTAACTAAGTAACTAACTAACTAACTAACTTTTCCAAATATTACATCCCTCAGGAAATGTGATTGGTAAATTCTAAAGAACTACTTCCTGGAAACTGAGTTTCTGAACATTGAACAATAGTTCTTTTAAAGTTCGCTATATAAGGATTTTCCACCAACTTTTTTTCCACGAAAAAAATCGCACAACAGGTCTGATAGTGGCTTCGGTGTATATTTCGGATCTGATAAAATAAAATTATTCTTTCAACCAAAGCTAACAAGTTAAAACATCGAATAATTACACAGCCCAACACAGTTTTAAAAAAAGTCGAAACCCCGATACCAAATAATATATTTATAATGATTGAGCTATTCTCTTAGAATTACACCATTACATCAGCTTTTCGGTATATCATGTTCTAAAATTAGAAAAAAAAAAACGTTTTAGGTCATATTTTAGTCGTTATAACAGTGCGAAGACATTTTGATTTAAACATTTAGTTATGTCTCCTAAAAGTCCTATGTATCGACTTTCAAGTAAAGGTTTAAGCTCTGTAATATCTTTTTTCATTTTCTTCATTTGTCGGCAAAAATTTCATCGGATGATACCTCAGCAAATCCAAGAAATTTTTAAACAATTCAAGGCTTAGGTTAAGATATCTCGAAAAACATGATTCAACAGATGTTAAACCTTTATTTGTAAGACGATATATTGAATGACCTATATACTTTTATCAGAACACGATATCTCGAAAATAGATGATACTGTCATAGATAATTACTGATGTCAGATTCGCAATTAGTGAAGCTTAATCCTTTAAAAAACATATGTTGGTAACCACATTAAACATTTATAGGAATGTGTTATTTGTCGCCTTAACCGATTAAAACAAATACCCGAATAATTTAATACCCTAATATATGTCCATGTATACTCACTTATATGTTCCCTCTGGTTTTATATCTAATACTTCTGGTGGACTATAGGGCAGCCATTCATTGCGTCTTTCGACCACCGTACCAGACTGATATGATTCACCGAAATCGCATAGTTTTACACGTGAAAAATCGGAACGATATATCAAAACATTATCCAGTTTAACATCACGATGGACTATGTCTCTATAAAGGGGAACATGAAAATACAAGAACTTTTAAAAATAAGATTAACTGTGAAATATATCACAACGATTAGTCCTACTTTGAATGCATATAATCTAAAGCCGAAGCAATTTGTTTCGCCACACGCTTGCTATAAACTTCACCAACACCGGTATCGGTGACATTTGAAGTAAGATCACCTGAAGTTAAGAGAAAATATATAATACTTTTTAGTTAAAGTAAAAATTAACTTTCCTACTTACCCAGTGGAGCATATTCTTGGGTGAAAACATAAAAGCCGGCTGTTTCAAAGGCCACATCATATGTCGTTACAATATTTCGATGTATGCCCAAATGAAGACCATAATGAAATTCTCTATAAAAGTCTCTTAATGAAACATATGGTTTGGGCACTGCTTTCAAAACCATTTCTGTATGAGAGGCTCGATGTTCGACCAATAATATTTTGCCAAACCATCCTTCGCCAACAATTTGTAATATATCGAATTCATCGACCAAATGTATCTGGAATATATTTATAACACATTAACAAATAATTATTTACAATTATTTAAACATTTTCAAATATTTCATATAAACATTAAAACCAATATCGAAAGAAAAGTTTTATTAATTATGATTTATAACTAAATATAAATACTACATAATTGAGAGAAATAAAAAATAAAACACAATTTGTTTGTTTCTATTTACATTTTCTCTGGTGTTTTGTTGTTATACCCTACACCACTTTAGTGGGGAAGGTATATTGGGTTTGTGCTGATGTTTGTAACGCACAATAATATTGGTCCTATACCCACCTTAAAGTATACCAATCGGCTCAGAATCATTTTCTGAGTCGATTTAGCTATGTCCGTCCGTCTGTCTGTCCGTCTGTCCGTCCGTCCATGTAAACCTTGTAATCAAACTACAGGTCGCAATTTTGAAGATAATTCAATGAAATTTGGTACATGATCTTCTATTGTCCCAGGGACGAAGCCTATTGAAAATGATTAAGATCGGTCCATTATTTCACCTAGCCCCCATACAACTGAACCCCCCAATAGGGCTTGTAATCCTTGTAATCAAACTACAGGTCGCAATTTTGGAGATAATTCAATGAAATTTGGCACATGATCTTTTATGGTACCGTAGATGAAGCCTGTTGAAAATGGTTTACATCGGTCCATTATTTCACCTAGCCCCCATACAACTGAACCCCTCGAATAGGGCTTTTAAAATTTGTAATCAAAATACAGGTCGCAATTTCGGAGGTAAATCAATGAAATTTGGCACATAATCTTTTATGGTATCGTAGACGAAGGCTATTGAAAATGGTTAACATCGGTCCATTATTTCACCTAGTCCCCATACAACTGAACCCCCGAATAGGGCTTTTAAAATTTGTAATCAAACTACAGGTCGCAATTTTGGAGATAATTCAATGAAATTTAACACATGATATTTTATGGTACCGTAGATGAAGCCTGTTGAAAATGGTTTACATCGGTCCATTATACCCCATACAACTGAACCCGCCGAATAGGGATTTTAAGTTCATAATTATGTTTAATATACTCATATCTCGACAAAAAGCTGCAATAACCAAGTTGTATACAAGACTTGATGACCCCCACGAATTCCATAATAATAGGTTCTCATATGACCCAAGCCCCCATCAAAATTTCACTTAAATGTCCACAATTTTATTCAACAATAAACGGCTTAAGTATGTATATCTAAGGCAAGGTACAATTCAACTTAAATGCTTTATTATGGCAACTAAATCACATTATATTTTTGTCAAAGGTGTAGGGTATTATATGGTCGGCCTCGCCAGACTATAATTTCTTACTTGTTTTTTTTTTTTGTATATGGAAAAAACTGCGAAAGAAAATGTGTGGTATTGGCATAAATTTGGCTTTAAGCCAAAACAAATTTTATGTCAAAACATATTGAATATATTTAAAATGAACAAGAATGAAAAAATGAATTTGTTTTTACTTATTTATATGCATTTTTAAATGTATTAAATAAAATTACCTTTATGGTCGGTATTTTTCTCTTATTCATATCAAATCGCACTATATATGCGATAATATAAAAGAACAAGATTTATAACTAAATTATTAGTGAAAGGGTGTGCAAATGAGAAAATTTTTAATTATTTACAATAATAATAAATTTGTTTAAATATTTACCACCTGTTATTGTTTTTTATTCAAATTTTATATAAATATATATGTATAATGATGATTATTTTGATTTGATTGTAATGATTAAATTTTTGTTAACAATCGATTAAGAACAATTAACATTTATTTCCAAAATTATTTAAAATTTTTGGATTGAAATTTCATTTATATGAATACTAGCTATACCCAGTGTGCTTTGTTACCCTAAAAGCAATATAAATAAAAAATCTTCTTAATAATTTTGAAGATTCTAACTGTAATGTTTTCTCAGAGATACATTTTTTCCGAACGTTAATTAAGATTTTAATGTAATCGATGACAAATTAAAAAAAAAATATCTAATATTTTTCCGGATATACGAAATTTTGTAGTTAATTCATATAGGGGGTGCCAAGACCCCATTGAAAGTCCGCCCGTTATTCTGTAAATGTTCACATTAATGTCAAAGATCTTCATGTAGAATTTGAAGATTCTAGCTCTAATAGTTTCTCAGATATACGAATTTTTCTATTTAATTCATATGGGAACTCACAGCCCCCAAATGAAAGTCCGCCCTTTTTTTCTCCAAAATGTTCATATGTATAATAAAGTTCTTCTTGCAATATTTGAAGAATCTTGTTCTATTAGTTTCCCAGATAAGCGAAATTTTGTATTTAATTCATATGTGAGGTGCCAAGCCCCCCATTGAAAGTCCGCCCGTTATTCTCTGAATGTTCACATGAATGTCAAAGTTCTTCAATTAAAATTTGAAGATTCTAGCTCTAATAGTTTCTCAGATATAATAATTTTCCTATTTAATTTATATGGGGACTCCAAGCCCACCATGACGAAAGTCCGCTCTTTTTTTCTCCAAAATATTCAGATGAATATTTAAGTTCTTAGCGCAAAATTTTGATGAATATTTTAGTTCTTAGTGTAAAATTTGAAGAATTTAGTTCAATTAGTTTCCCAGATAAACCAATTTTTGTATTTTATTAATATGGGAGGTGCTGCTCCCCTCATGGGTAGTCCACCAATTTATTTCCCAAAATGTTTACATGAATGTTAAAGTTACTCGTGCAAATTTTTAATATTCTAACTGTAATAGTTTCCAAGATAAACGAATTTTTGTATTTAATTTATATGGGAGGTGCCACGCCCCCTAATGCTAATCCGCCCACTTTTTGTATTAAATAATTATATTGATACTAAAGTTGCTCCGACAAAATTTGAAGACTCTAACATTATATTATCTCAGATATACTAATTTAATATTTTCTTAATATGGGCGTGGCACGTCGCCCACATGATATTTCAACATAAAAAGTAGCCTATAGTTCCTTCCAGACATACAGGAAGAAACTGTGAAAATTTCAGGAAAATCGGTCCAGCCGTTTAGCAGTCTATAAAGCACAAACAAACAAACATACATACAAACACACTTTCATTTTTATATATATAGATGAACCAATTCTTATGAAATTTGCCAGAGAGATTTAGATAGCTAAAAAACTAGTTTAGGTCAATAAAGTACTTTTTTGAAAAGGACTTTATATGGGGATAAGCTTTATTATGGACCGATCTTTATAAAGTTAAGAGGTGAGATATTAGTTCCTATGCAACTTGTTCATATCAATTTCCATTGCTATATAAACAATTATGGACCAATCCTTATAACAGATAGAATGCCAACAAAATTGTTAATTCTTTAAAATATAACTCATTTTCAAAAAAGAATCAATTTTTTAAAAGCTTTGATTGTAATTATTATATTTACGAGTCGATTAAGCTATGTTCGTCTGTCTGTCCATCTGTCTGTTGAAAACACTATAGAGTCCAAACGAGACGAGCTAGAGAGCTGAAATTTTGTACAGATATTTTTAGTTGATGTAGCATGTTTGGTATTGGAAATGGGCAGTATCAGTACACTTTTTCACCTAGGCCCTATATATTGTTCTCTTCAGAAAATGACTATAATGCAATGAAATTTGACATAAACAAGTTTTACTGGAAACAAAATGTTTTATCAAATTTTATGAGGATTGACCCTAACCCCTCTATAATGATCACATCAGAAAATTACTTTATAGTCTATAACTCGCTTGAAAATGCCGGTATAGCAACATAAGCAGGTTTTTTGGGAACAAAAAAGTGGTCGCTTAAGTTTGTAAGGTTAGCACCACAATTGACCCTACCCCAATACATGATTTAAACTGACAGTAAAGCAACAAAATTCGACGTAAACATGTTTTATCGGAACTAAAATTTCTCATTCAAATTTTATAAGGATCGGTCTATAATTGATCCTACCCCCCAAAAAAAATACTATAACGCTCATAACTTGCTTCAAAATGCTAGTTTAGCAACGAAACTCTACATAAACAGGTTTTATGGGAACTAAAATATTATCGCTTAATTTTGTACTGATCGGGCCATAATTGACCCTACGCCCCATCATATAAGGTAACACCATCCCCCACCACCTGAAAATGACTTTAACACTCATAATTTGACACAAAAATCGAGTATAGGAACGAAATTCGACATATACATGTTTTATTGAAACTGAAATTTCTTTGTCAGATTTTATGTAAATCGGTCAATATTTGACCCAATAAGTTTTATGAGAATGATATTTTCTAACCTATTTATCCGATTTTAGTCTTTAATCAATTCCTATGAATTGTAGTTTGACAATATTTTAAAATTTTTTTAAATACCTATATCGAACCCCTTATTTTCTTGGACTATTTCTTGAACCTAAAGCCATAGTAGTATTTTATTTTTTTATACCCTACACCACTATAGTGGGAATGTTTTATGAATTTGTGTTGATGTTTGTAACGCCCAAAAATATTTGTCCTTCGTCCACTTTGAAGTATACCAAACGACTCAGAATTACTTTCTAAGTCGATTTAGCTATATCCGTTTGTCCGTCTGTCTGCTTGTCTTTTGCGTACGTTGCTGGTCGCAATTTTCAAGATAATTTGACACATACCCCCAAGGACGAAGTCTATTGAAAATGGTTAAAATCAGACCATTGTTTCACTTATCCACCATAAAACCATACTCCGCGAATAGGGCTTTTGAGCTTATATTTATGCTATATGATCTAGTACGTCAGCAGAAATCGGCAAAACTTAGTTTTATAATAGTCTAAATGACACTGCCTATTTTAGTAATGATCTGGAATCATTTGACCGTAGCGCCCATACAAACTCTACACAGAGAAAACAGATTCGTTGTGGTAACCGAATTTGTTTCCAATCGAATTTAGTCGGTTCCCACAACTATCCCATAATTCTATTGGGATGACTGAAAAATTCGATTGGCAATATAGAATATATGGAAATCATAATAGTTTCAAAATGAAATTCGGTAATATAAATAGAAACTAACAGTATTACTACTTGAAATATTATTTATTATACACATATTTGTGGATTCTATTTGTATACAATAAAATTTTATAAAATATAAATGTTTACAGATAAAAATAATTATAAAACACTTCTTGCATCAGATTTTGGGATACATTACATGCCTGACCTTTATTTTTGTCGTAAAAAAAGATTTTCCTTTAGTTTTTGCAAAACATTCCTTTGGATGATTTGAATTTCATTGGAGATTTGGATTCCTTGCTTTTATTCCTGCAAACGCATTAAAAATCTTAAAAGCAACTAAGTACAAACTTTATTTTATGTTGAACATTACCTTTTCACCTAAATCCTTTAAAATTAAGCCGCAATTCCGTTTATTTTTTAAAATATTTTTACATAATTCACAATTCTTTTATTTTCTTTAATAATTATTTTTGTGAATGTCAACAATCGGTTGGAAACATCGAATTTATTTATGTTCTTTAACCACAATCGAATTTTTAAGTATTTATAATTGATATTTAGTTGCAATGATGGTATGAAGTTTATTTGACTCAAAATTTTCGCTTTAACAAATTTTTCGGTTACAACTACTAATATTTAGAATTCTTAAGTTTGAATGCTAAATAAAATTCTGCTGTATTTACTGAATTAATAAAAACCATTTTACAAAAGATACAATTCGGTTGAAATTACCAATTCGGAAATTTTTATAGCCATAATTTGATTACAATCATGATGTTTCGGTTCTTAACATAGAAAATCACTCATATTTATAGTTTTTTAATATGAGCAATAGAATTTTAATTAACTTTACCAAATATTTATAATGGAAACCGATTTCCTATCGATCTGTTTTCTGTGTGTATTTCAGAAATGTTCTTGAAGGTCAAAATTCACTTATAAACACTAATAACAGGATGAAATTCTGCATAAATAACTTTAATGTGGACGTAAATTTATCTTATAAGGATATTAACCCTTACCCACCCCATATGAGCCGTGTTGTAAAAAATCTTTTTTTTGTCAAAAAAAAAGTAAAAATATTCCGGAATTAAGGTAAAAAAGGGTATCATATGGTCGGTCATGCCCGACTATACATTCATACTTGTTATTTATGCAAAAAATGTGTGTACTGAAACGAAATCGGAGAGAATAAGGTATGAAATCTGTTCGAAAATTCTTATAACGACTTACTCTTTCAGATCGAACTTAGTACTATTTCAAAATTTCACTTTTCCATACCTGCTATGTAATTTAAATCTAGTAAAATCTTAAATTACAAAGTGTTAACTCACCTTTTCCAATTCGAATTCACGAATTTTATGAATGCTCCCTCGGGGTTTCTTCGACATTTTGTAGGAATCAGCTTAAATATATCATTGGATTTTCCAGAATATTTTGTTATATTGCAGCTTAACAATAATTCTCTGTTTTTTATGAATTCTATGGAAATTGTTTTGTTTGATGTTACAAATAAGTATTTGTTTATTTTGAGTTTATTCTTTATTTTACCAACAATATATTTTACAATGTAAACACAAATACAAAAAGTATGTATGTTTTGTATATTTTTCTTCCAAAATTATAAAATACAACCGTGTTTCAAAATATTTATTTATAAATCAAAACTCACACATGGAAAATTGCAATGAATTACGACACTTTATTTCGGAATAACAAGAAATATTTTTATAAGATTTGAATACAGTAATTAATTTTTAGGAATATTTTTTATAATAGCGATCGAACACCGGCTAGGAAATTTTTGAATTAAACAGTAATTTTTATAATATTATTTACGATTTTGTTTTTATTTTTTAAGTTTTAGTGATATTTTGTTTATTTCCAGCTTTTTGCTTTACATTTTTGCTATATTGAGTTGGTGTATATGGTTGTTGTTTTATTTTAAAATTAATTTTTATTTAAAATTGAATTTTCGTTGTTTTTTTTTTTTTTGCAATATTATTTCTTTTAATTTCTATGATGAATTTTCAACAATAACTTCCTGGAAAATAAAATTAATTTATTATAATTAAAAAATAATTTTTTTCGTAGACTTTTGCATGTACAAAGTATATTAATGGCCCATTTAAAAGTTTGCTGGCATTTAAAATGTGTACATGTCCTTTGTTTTCTTAAAATCAGTTGTTTGTATTATTTTGCTCTTTATTATCGCAAGATATAAAGAAAAGAAGATACAAGCAATAAATGTTGATTTAATGAACAGGGAAGTATTAATAAACAATTAAATACTCATAATTATACGGATTTTTTTGTATATTTTTATTTATTATTGTGATTCCAGGTCTATGACAGACATAAAGATTAATTTATCTTCTTAATGTTCTGACAAATGGTTGGTATTTATAGAAACGCTGATAATATGGTTTATAGCCAGTCCAGCCTATAGTATAGTCTAGTCTGTAGTATAGTCTAGTCTATAGTATAGTCTAGTCTATAGCATAGTCTAGTCTATAGTCTATAGTCTAGTCTATAGTCTGGTCTATAGTCTAGTCTATAGTCTAGACTAGAGTCTAGTCTATAGTCTAGACTAGAGTCTAGTCTATAGTCTAGTCTATAGTCTAGTCTATAGTCTAGTCTATAGTCTAGTCTATAGTCTATAGTCTAGTCTATAGTCTATAGTCTAGTCTATAGTCTAGTCTATAGTCTAGTCTATAGTCTAATCAATAGTCTAGTCTGTAGTCTAGTCTGTAGTCTATAGTCTAGTATATAGTCTAGTCTATAGTCTAGTCTATAGTCTAGTCTATAGTCTAGTCTATAGTCTAGTCTATAGTCTAGTCTATAGTCTAGTCTATAGTCTAGTCTATAGTCTAGTCTATAGTCTAGTCTATAGTCTAGTCTATAGTCTAGTCTATAGTCTAGTCTATAGTCTAGTCTATAGTCTAGTCTATAGTCTAGTCTATAGTCTAGTCTATAGTCTAGTCTATAGTCTAGTCTATAGTCTAGTCTATAGTCTAGTCTATAGTCTAGTCTATAGTCTAGTCTATAGTCTAGTCTATAGTCTAGTCTATAGTCTAGTCTATAGTCTAGTCTATAGTCTAATCAATAGTCTAGTCTGTAGTCTAGTCTATAGTCTAGTATATAGTCTAGTCTATAGTCTAGTCTATAGTCTAGTCTATAGTCTAGTCTATAGTCTAATCAATAGTCTAGTCTGTAGTCTAGTCTATAGTCTAGTATATAGTCTAGTCTATAGTCTAGTCTATAGTCTAGTCTATAGTCTAGTCTATAGTCTAGTCTATAGTCTAGTCTATAGTCTAGTCTATAGTCTAGTCTATAGTCTAGTCTATAGTCTAGTCTATAGTCTAGTCTATAGTCTAGTCTATAGTCTAGTCTATAGTCTAGTCTATAGTCTAGTCTATAGTCTAGTCTATAGTCTAGTCTATAGTCTAGTCTATAGTCTAGTCTATAGTCTAGTCTATAGTCTAGTCTATAGTCTAGTCTATAGTCTGGTCTATAGTCTAGTCTATAGTCTAGTCTATAGTCTAGTCTATAGTCTAGTCTATAGTCTAGTCTATAGTCTAGTCTATAGTCTAGTCTATAGTCTAGTCTATAGTCTAGTCTATAGTCTAGTCTATAGTCTAGTCTATAGTCTAGTCTATAGTCTAGTCTATAGTCTAGTCTATAGTCTAATCAATAGTCTAGTCTGTAGTCTAGTCTATAGTCTAGTATATAGTCTAGTCTATAGTCTAGTCTATAGTCTAGTCTATAGTCTAATCAATAGTCTAATCAATAGTCTAGTCTGTAGTCTAGTCTATAGTCTAGTATATAGTCTAGTCTATAGTCTAGTCTATAGTCTAGTCTATAGTCTAGTCTATAGTCTAGTCTATAGTCTAGTCTATAGTCTAGTCTATAGTCTAGTCTATAGTCTAGTCTATAGTCTAGTCTATAGTCTAGTCTATAGTCTAGTCTATAGTCTAGTCTATAGTCTAGTCTACAGTCTAGTCTATAGTCTAGTCTATAGTCTAGTCTATAGTCTAGTCTATAGTCTAGTCTATAGACTAGTCTATAGTCTAGTCTATAGTCTAGTCTATAGTCTAGTCTATAGTCTAGTCTATAGTCTAGTCTATAGTCTAGTCTATAGTCTAGTCTATAGTCTAGTCCAACGGTTCCCAAAAGGGGGTCCGCGGACCCCTAGTGGTCCGTAGCAAAATCCTAGGGGGTCCGCGAAGACGAAATCATGAATAAAAAATATTCTCTATATGTTAGAAATATCTCAAAATTTTTCATAAATACTAAAATACACAATTTTTATTCAATAATCCCAGATTTGTTGGTGACTTTTTGAATTTTATTGTTTCGGTCGTTTATCAGGATGAAGCTAGGCCCTACAAATTTATTGTTTCACTTTTATAATGTAAAGTATTACGTAATTTGTAATTTTTATAAATGTATATGTATCGAAATAAATTGTTTTATATCAGACGGATAATGATTTGCCTTAGAATTAAATACTGATACTGGTATCCCGGAATATGAAGTTAGGTCACATTTCATAATATTTTTTTAAATTGTAAGCAAAGGTGTTAATCTAGTTAATTTTAAATATAAATATTCCATTCCGACGTGATACACAGATTTTTACTTCATTTTGTTGTCCAATATTATTAAATCAACATCAGAAAATTCATAGCGTTTTGCGTAAATAGTCAAAACCACGTAGTAAAATAATTCGTAGGTATTTTAAAATTCAAATTTAAGATCCAAATTCACAGTACATTCGCAAAGAGTTCAGGTCATATTTTATGTGGGTAACGCATTCCGCAACAACATCGAAGAAGTCTAACTTTCACATATTTTCCCGAAAACTTAGCTTACATACTCAGCTCACTCCTATGCAATCGCAAAAAAATTTAGAAACATGACTCTTTAAGCACATGTCGACAATACTTGATAAAGAAACCTTTTCGCTACCTTGACGAGAAATGAACATGAAAGCTCTCACGATCATAAAATTAAACATCATGTTAGAAGTCATTCTATGTTTAAAACCATGCAATTGAAAACATCTCCGAAATACTAAATATTCTCAATGTACGGGAATATTTTATAGGGTTTATGGACCAGGACTAAGACAATTTTCGGATGAAAAATTATTTATAACAATAAGATATCAAAATATGTATGGGGGTCCGTGAAATTAAATAAATTCCTCAAGGGGTCCGCGAAGTAAAAAACGGTGGGAACCGCTGGTCTAGTCTATAGTCTAGTCTATAGTCTAGTCTATAGTCTAGTCTATAGTCTAGTCTATAGTCTAGTCTATAGTCTAGTCTATAGTCTAGTCTATAGTCTAGTCTATAGTCTAGTCTATAGTCTAGTCTATAGTCTAGTCTATAGTCTAGTCTATAGTCTAGTCTATAGTCTAGTCTATAGTCTAGTCTATAGTCTAGTCTATAGTCTAGTCTATAGTCTAGTCTATAGTCTAGTCTATAGTCTAGTCTATAGTCTAGTCTATAGTCTAGTCTATAGTCTAGTCTATAGTCTAGTCTATAGTCTAGTCTATAGTCTAGTCTATAGTCTAGTCTATAGTCTAGTCTATAGTCTAGTCTATAGTCTAGTCTATAGTCTAGTCTATAGTCTAGTCTATAGTCTAGTCTATAGTCTAGTCTATAGTCTAGTCTATAGTCTAGTCTATAGTTCTATAGTCTAGTCTATAGTCTAGTCTATAGTCTAGTCTATAGTCTAGTCTATAGTCTAGTCTATAGTTCTAGTCTATAGTCTAGTCTATAGTCTAGTCTATAGTCTAGTCTATAGTCTAGTCTATAGTCTAGTCTATAGTCTAGTCTATAGTCTAGTCTATAGTCTAGTCTATAGTCTAGTCTATAGTCTAGTCTATAGTCTAGTCTATAGTGTAGTCTATAGTGTAGTCTATAGTCTAGTCTATAGTCTAGTCTATAGTCTAGTCTATAGTCTAGTCTATAGTCTATAGTCTAGTCTATAGTCTAGTCTAGTCTATAGTCTAGTCTATAGTCTAGTCTATAGTCTAGTCTATAGTCTAGTCTATAGTCTAGTCTATAGTCTAGTCTATAGTCTAGTCTATAGTCTAGTCTATAGTCTAGTCTATAGTCTAGTCCTATAGTCTAGTCTATAGTCTAGTCTATAGTCTAGTCTATAGTCTAGTCTATAGTCTAGTCTATAGTCTAGTCTATAGTCTAGTCTATAGTCCAGTCTATAGTCTAGTCTATAGTCTAGTCTATAGTCTATAATCCAGTCTATAGTCTAGTCTATAGTCTAGTCTGTAGTCTAGTCTATAGTCTAGTCTACAGTCTAGTCTATAGTCTAGTCTATAGTCTAGTCTACAGTCCAGTCTATAGTCTAGTCTATAGTCTAGTCTATAGTCTAGTCTATAGTCTAGTCTATAGTCTAGTCTATAGCCTAGACCATGCTATAATCTAGTCTATACTATGGTCTATGGTCTAGTTTATACTATAGTCTATGGTCTTGTCTATACTATAGTCTAGTCTAAATTCTAGTCTAAATTCTAGTCTATAGTGCCACTGTAGTTTTGGCCTTCAGTCCCAACTATAGTCTTGGGGATACTTAGTGCTGACTATAGTTTGGAGTATTATTGCGACTATAATCTCGCTTTTAGTGTCGTTTATATAGTTTCTACTACATACTTGTCTATAGACTTGGCTGTAGTCCGATCTATGGTTTCATCTCTAAAGTCTCTTCTATGATCTGGAATAAAATACTTTCTATAGTCTTGACCTTAGTCTGAACTATGGTCTCGATTGTAGTCTGGTGTAAAGTCTCCAATAAAATCCGATTTAGGGTCTCGACTATTGACAGGACTGTTGTAAGTTCTATTGACCCGACAGTTTCTACTATGAAATTCTGTTACTATAACAAAATGCATTTCGATTATTAATGGCACACGATAAAAAAATATAATTTGAATTAATTCGATATATTTTTAGTTGTAATACAACAAAAAATAAACCCCAACCCAATTCATTCATAGTTGTTTAATGATTTTTACATGTTTTATTTTTATTTTGTTAACAACAGTAAATACTTTTTTGTAAGATTCGGCGAATATTTTAGTAAAACAACATAAAATTATATACTAAATATTTCGATAATAGAAATTTTGGCACAATTTTTAATAGAAACAAACAGCTTTGCATGAGTGACACACGGTGTGTTAGAAAATACATATAAGTTTAAACAAATGTATTAACAAAATAATGAATAAATAGAAATACAAGAAAAATATAAAATTAAACAATTTAAACAAATGTTATAGAATTAAAACAGGGTAAAATTACAGAAACATTTCAAATATACATTTAAAAATTAAAGTATATTTGTCAAATCTAAACGAATTACATTACTTTAAATTTGTATTATTTTTCTTGTATCGATATTTTACTCTTATTTTTTAGGCATAAAGTTTCAACATTATATTAGTTTTATAAAATTACTAGGGATAATACTAGAACAACTAATTTCTCTTGGTTGAAGAATTTTTGTAACATGAATTCTGATCGGTAATTGTCTTTTGACTAAAATTTAAGTAATTACTAACTGATAATTTCATCCTCCAAATTTTAGCAATAAGGTTAAAGATGATTGTTGATGTCGACAGAAACTGGAGAAATATAGGTTTCTAGTCTATAGCCTAATCTATAGTCTAGTCTATAGTCTAGTCTATAGTCTAGTCTATAGTCTAGTCTATAGTCTAGTCTATAGTCTAGTCTATAGTCTAGTCTATAGTCTAGTCTATAGTCTAGTCTATAGTCTAGTCTATAGTCTAGTCTATAGTCTAGTCTATAGTCTAGTCTATAGTCTAGTCTATAGTCTAGTCTATAGTCTAGTCTATAGTCTAGTCTATAGTCTAGTCTATAGTCTAGTCTATAGTCTAGTCTATAGTCTAGTCTATAGTCTAGTCTATAGTCTAGTCTATAGTCTAGTCTATAGTCTAGTCTATAGTCTAGTCTATAGTCTAGTCTATAGTCTAGTCTATAGTCTAGTCTATAGTCTAGTCTATAGTCTAGTCTATAGTCTAGTCTATAGTCTAGTCTATAGTCTAGTCTATAGTCTAGTCTATAGTCTAGTCTATAGTCTAGTCTATAGTCTAGTCTATAGTCTAGTCTATAGTCTAGTCTCTAGTCTATAGTCTAGTCTATAGTCTAGTCTAAAGTCTAGTCTATAGTCTAGTCTATAGTCTAGTCTATAGTCTAGTCTATAGTAGTCTATAGTCTAGTCTATAGTCTAGTCTATAGTCTAGTCTATAGTCTAGTCTATAGTCTAGTCTATAGTCTAGTCTATAGTCTAGTCTATAGTCTAGTCTATAGTCTAGTCTATAGTCTAGTTTATAGTCTAGTCTATAGTCTAGCTATAGTCTAGTCTATAGTCTAGTCTATAGTCTAGTCTATAGTCTAGTCTATAGTCTAGTCTATAGTCTAGTCTATAGTCTAGTCTATAGTCTAGTCTATAGTCTAGTCTATAGTCTAGTCTATAGTCTAGTCTATAGTCTAGTCTATAGTCTAGTCTATAGTCTAGTCTATAGTCTAGTCTATAGTCTAGTCTATAGTCTAGTCTATAGTCTAGTCTATAGTCTAGTCTATAGTCTAGTCTATAGTCTAGTCTATAGTCTAGTCTATAGTCTAGTCTATAGTCTAGTCTATAGTCTAGTCTATAGTCTAGTCTATAGTCTAGTCTATAGTCTAGTCTAGTCTAGTCTAGTCTATCTATAGTCTAGTCTATAGTCTAGTCTATAGTCTAGTCTATAGTCTAGTCTATAGTCTAGTCTATAGTCTAGTCTTCTAGTCTATAGTCTAGTCTATAGTCTAGTCTATAGTCTAGTCTATAGTCTAGTCTAGTCATCTAGTCTAGTCTATTAGTCTAGTCTATTAGTCTAGTCTATAGTCTAGTCTATAGTCTAGTCTATAGTCTAGTCTATAAGTCTAGTCTATATGTCTAGTCTATAGTCTAGTCTATAGTCTAGTCTATAGTCTAGTCTATAGTCTAGTCTAGAGTCTAGTCTATAGTCTAGTCTATAGTCTAGTCTATAGTCTAGTCTATAGTCTAGTCTATAGTCTAGTCTATAGTCTAGTCTATTCTAGTCTATAGTCTAGTCTATAGTCTAGTCTATAGTCTAGTCTATAGTCTAGTCTATAGTCTAGTCTATAGTCTAGTCTATAGTCTAGTCTATAGTCTAGTCTATAGTCTAGTCTATAGTCTAGTCTATCCGTCTAGTCTAGTCTATAGTCTAGTCTATAGTCTAGCTATAGTCTAGTCTATAGTCTAGTCTATAGTCTAGTCTATAGTCTAGTCTATAGTCTAGTCTATAGTCTAGTCTATTAGTCTAGTCTATAGTCTAGGTCTATAGTCTAGTCTATAGTCTAGTCTATAGTCTAGTCTATAGTCTAGTCTATAGTCTAGTTATAGTCTAGTCTATAGTCTATCTATAGTCTAGTCTATAGTCTAGTCTATAGTCTAGTCTATAGTCCTAGTCTATAGTCTAGTCTATAGTCTAGTCTATAGTCTAGTCTATAGTCTAGTCCTATAGTCTAGTCTATAGTCTAGTCTATAGTCTAGTCTATAGTCTAGTCTATAGTCTAGTCCTATAGTCTAGTCTATAGTCTAGTCTATAGTCTAGTCTATAGTCTAGTCTATAGTCTAGTCTATAGTCTAAGTCTATAGTCTAGTCTATAGTCTAGTCTATAGTCTAGTCTATGTCTAGTCTATAGTCTAGTCTATAGTCTAGTCTATAGTCTAGTCTATAGTCTAGTCTATAGTCTAGTCTATAGTCTAGTCTATAGTTAGTCTATAGTCTAGTCTATAGTCTAGTCTGTAGTCTAGTCT
The DNA here is from genome assembly GCF_015586225.1 of Lucilia sericata. Lineage (NCBI taxonomy): Eukaryota > Metazoa > Arthropoda > Insecta > Diptera > Calliphoridae > Lucilia > Lucilia sericata. The sequence continues at coordinate 180,239 of NW_023994663.1, read as the reverse complement.
ATAGTCTAGTCTATAGTCTAGTCTATAGTCTAGTCTATAGTCTAGTCTATAGTCTAGTCTATAGTCTAGTCTATAGTCTAGTCTATAGTCTAGTCTATAGTCTAGTCTATAGTCTAGTCTATAGTCTAGTCTATAGTCTAGTCTATAGTCTAGTCTATAGTCTAGTCTATAGTCTAGTCTATAGTCTAGTCTATAGTCTAGTCTATAGTCTAGTCTATAGTCTAGTCTATAGTCTAGTCTATAGTTAGTCTATAGTCTAGTCTATAGTCTAGTCTATAGTCTAGTCTATAGTCTAGTCTATAGTCTAGTCTATAGTCTAGTCTATAGTCTAGTCTATAGTCTAGTCTATAGTCTAGTCTATAGTCTAGTCTATAGTCTAGTCTATAGTCTAGTCTATAGTCTAGTCTATAGTCTAGTCTATAGTCTACTCTATAGTCTAGTCTATAGTCTAGTCTATAGTCTAGTCTATAGTCTAGTCTATAGTCTAGTCTATAGTCTAGTCTATAGTCTAGTCTATAGTCTAGTCTAGTCTATAGTCTAGTCTATAGTCTAGTCTATAGTCTAGTCTATAGTCTAGTCTATAGTCTAGTCTATAGTCTAGTCTATAGTCTAGTCTATAGTCTAGTCTATAGTCTAGTCTATAGTCTAGTCTATAGTCTAGTCTATAGTCTAGTCTATAGTCTAGTCTATAGTCTAGTCTATAGTCTAGTCTATAGTCTAGTCTATAGTCTAGTCTATAGTCTAGTCTATAGTCTAGTCTATAGTCTAGTCTATAGTCTAGTCTAGTCTAGTCTATAGTCTAGTCTATAGTCTAGTCTATAGTCTAGTCTATAGTCTAGTCTATAGTCTAGTCTATAGTCTAGTCTATAGTCTAGTCTATAGTCTAGTCTATAGTCTAGTCTATAGTCTAGTCTATAGTCTAGTCTATAGTCCACTCTATATTCTAGTGTATAGTCTAGTCTATAGTCTAGTCTATAGTCTAGTCTATAGTCTTGTCTATTGTCTAGTCTATATACTAGTCTATAGTATAACATATTTTGTTCAGTAGCTATGAAAACCTATTTAGGAACATTTACCGATCCAGGACCGTCCTTTAACATAGTATAATTCCTTATATCGTTCAAGCACTTTTCCGAAATTAAATTTAAATGTACAGCACATGCTTCCTTGTTATTGTATATCTTTGTTAGACATTTTGTTAAACTTTATATAAGTTTTTGATCACCGGAAATCCGGGCACATGACATAATTTTAGTAAATTTTTAAATAAATAATTGTAATTTTTAATTTGTCCGGTTTATGTTGTAGTTACTGTTGTGGGGTTTCATTGTATTATACATACATTAGTATATATGTATGTATATATATGTATGTATGTATTACCATGTCACTGTCGGCATTCTTAAAAACAATATAGCACATATATACCACCCTGTTCACAATAATTTCGAAATAAAAAAAAAGTAAAATCCGCAAATTTGTAGTTTTTGTTATTTTTGTTTGCTTTATATTTGCTTTCATACGAAACAAAAAAATTCCTTCTTTATGAACAATTTTCTGTTTGAGACACAAAATAGAAAAAAAAAATTCTTATATAAAAGACACACTATGTATATAGAAATTATGAATGATTTCAAAATTTCTACAAATATGCGGATTAATTAAATACACAACCGAACTAATAATTCACTTTGATATTTGTGTTAATTTAATTACGTTGTTTAAGAAAGAAACAAAAAAAAAAAAAAACTTTCAAATCCTTTTGTGTGTTTTCGGGAAATTTTTGTAAAATGTTTCTTTATAAATATTTCTAATTAAAAATATATTATTTTTAATCGCATTTTCATTATATTTTTTTCACTTATGATTTTGTTTTTGCTTTACTATAAGTAGTGGTGGTGGGCTATTTTTAAAATGCAATTTCAGGCACTCAGAATGCGTAGTTTTACCGAGCAGACAAATTTCATTTTATTTTTTCAGACCGAACCGTAGGAGAATCTAAAGAAAACTGATGTAGAAATGGAAAAAGATTTCGAAAATTGTTGGCTGAAATTTTTCGTGTTTTCCTCTCACGATATATAACCCAACGAAAGTTTTGATATTTGAAGAGAAGATAGTAAAAGAAAGAGAATATATATGGAACTAGTGCTGTGACTGGTTACTTGGCGGTAGTATAAGCATATAGTTCTAATATTTTATATTAGATCATATCGCTAAATGAAGATACATATCTTTATCTGATCTTATAGTTCTATATCCATAATTTATTTGAAAAACAAACCACTTTTGTTCCCCTTCATGAAACATTTTGCTGGGTTAAACAATTTAAAAAAATGTTTTCATTTTCCATTTGCATAGAGAAGTATTTTCTTTATAAATTTCGAAATGATCGCATTTGACATAAACAATTATAGCTCTCGCTCATTTTCTCAAAACATTTTTTTCGATTTTAGGGAATTTTGATTTCATTTTGTTACTCATAAAACGCCGCAAAGAAAAACACACTTCTTTTATTAGCCTTTAGCAACCATTTTCGGTTTATTTTCTTTGTATTTAAGGAAAATGATTTTCATTTAATTATTTTCTTTTGGTTTTTTTTTTTTTTTTAATAAAAAAATTTTATATTTTTTTGTTAGCAGACATACTGCTAGACACAATCGTCATCGACAACAATCGGTGCCACATGGAAAGAAATGAATGTGTTGAAATTTATATGAAAAATATTAAATAAATAAATTTAACAATAAATTGTACTTTGAATGTTGTTAAAACGATTTTAATGAAATTTAATAATAATGGAAACAAGTATTGTAATTTAAATTTCAAATTTGTTAAAATATATAGACAATTTTATAAAAAGGGGTAATCGTTCGAGGTCACGATTTAATATAAAGTGCAAATCCTTTTGGATTATTCAGTAGATATTAAAACTATTATTTTAATACCCACCTTCAGTATTGTTTCTAAATCGATCGAAATAGTAGTCATAGGACCACAAAAGATTCTAATACGTTCTTGTTATGCCAATTCTTCTGTTTACTGTTGCCAGATTTCAGATTTCAGTCCTCATCCCCAAATTATTATATTTAATCCCCAATTACACAAGGTTTAGGTTTATAGGAGGACGTATAATACATCAAATCCGAAGAAATACACCTAGGCCACCAGTTGTGGAAGAAAAATGTTTGTTGGTGTCTTTCACTGTTCAGAAACTCAGTTTCCTGAACGTAATTCCTAAGAATTTTCCAATCAGTGTTCGCGAGGAATATTATATCCGGAATAATATCACTCCCAAGATATTTGGATATAATTTTGAGGAATGCCTGACAATGGCAAAGAAAAAGCTCAAGTGTTTCACTGTCCTCTCCTCATGCTCAACATTCATCTGAATCCTTATGTCCAATTCTTTATAACTATGCCCGTAATCCTGTGTGTCCATTCAGAATACGTAGCATTATACTAACCTCAAATTCGCTTATTTTGACGAGATTTCTCGTCCTGCTCTCATTAGGTTCACCCCATAGGATCTTTGTGATTCTACACAACGTTTCATTATTCCAAGAGGCCATATGGATTCACTCATCCATATTTTTAATCCAGCCTTCGTTGTGTGGAATGATTTTGCGTTCGTTAACTATCTCGAGCTCTCATCCCTTTAAAGCTAATACATTCGCTCTTTCTTTGCCGACTATCCTCAAGTGGCCTGGTACTATCCAATATGGTCTTAGATTTAACAAAGTTCCCGACATATTTTGTGTCTGGTATGAGATCGGGCACGTCTGATGGTTGTGTGTAGCCGTTTAATGTATCCAGTATACATTGATGACGTGTCCTATAACCGCTTTTGGTCAATTCGCCTAAAGTTATGAGCCGTTTGGCTGTAAGTGCCGCCTCATATCTTATATATGTTTCAATGGGTGTAAAATCTAGTATCGTTTTTAGAGCCTTGATTGAAGTAGTGCTCATGGCACCAAATATGAATATTCAAGTAGCATGTACGCTGAACTGCATGTAGTAGCTTGATATTACACTTTTTTCCAAAGAAGTCCACCAGATTATTGAAGCATAACATAGAATTGGTTTAGAAAAATTTATATATTTTGACTCCTTATTAGATACTTAGACGATCTTGCCATTGTCCACACGTCTGTTTGCCGAGAGCACGATAATGCCCATATTGTAGGTGGTAAATGGTAAAAAATTTCCATAAATATTTGGTATTGTTTGGCAATGAAATGGGAGAATATCAGTCCAAAGTTTCCGCCTAACCGTGTGACCACAAAACCCAATAAACTCCTATTACTGCACATTATTACTGTATCTCCGAATCTGACAGCACTATTTCTGTTTGTCAGTTGTTAAAAGCCAGACCGCCGATATTCTTTTCGAGTAATTTTGGTTTGGTATTGAATGTGGAAAATATCGGTACATTTTGTCAACGATTTAATATTTCAAACTATCCACGATAATTACTCTGTATGCAACAAGAAAAAGCCCTCAAAGCGAGGAGGTAAACACTAACTCATAAGAACTTAGTTTAGCTGTCTCCTTCATAATTGGCCATTGGAAGTTTATATATGTATCAGAATAAGTTCGGTGCTGTTGCCGACACAACAGATTCTACGCAGAGGAGTGACTGTGGGACTAATTGTTGGAAATGAGTTGGTGTTAAGGGCCTCATCCCTATACCTAGAGTGAAAATGTCAGATATTATTATTAATGAAAATGTCGGATAAATGAGAAATGAAATGGAGATGAATGTAAGGTATCCATTGAATTCCCCTTCCATGTCACTTTTCATACTAGACTTGCCACAGCGTGTTTTCTCTGAGTAAGAACTTGCCTTTGGTTTATTTGAAAGTTTCGATCCACCGATTACTTCTCTAGGTTCTGTTACCGAATTAACCGAGGCCATCTCATCTGCGTAGTTGTAAACGGAACTGATTTTTTTTATCTCGGAAGTTACTCAACGGGGCGGCAATGAACAGAGATTATATAGCTCGAGTTCTAGATCAAAGTGTTTGTACATGGACCAGCTGAACCATGTACAAAAGTTGCCACCAGCGTGTGAGTTAGGCACACAAAGGGACAGTTGTGAGTCGTCTAAAAGCTCATCTTGTGGTTGTAAGGTACCACCTTACCACAAATTTCCTTGTCACTGCATGTTCATGGTTTACTCTTTTCATACCAGACTTGCCACAGTGTGTTTTCTCTGAGCAAGAACTTGCCTTTGGTTTATTAGAAAGTTTCGGTCCGCCGATTACTTCTCTAGGTTCTGTTACCAAATCAACCGAAGCCATCTCATCTGCGTAGTTGTAAACGGAACTTATTTTTTTGCATCTCGGAAGTTACTCAACGTGGCGGCAATGGTCAGAGATTAGATAGCACGAGTTCTAGAGCAAAGTGTTTGTACATGGACCAGCAGAATCATGTACAAAAGTTGCCAGCAGCGTGTGAGTTAGGTACAGAAAGGGACAGTTGTGAGTCGTCTAAAAGCTCATCTTGTGGTTGTAAGGTACCACCGTGAAATAAGGCCGCTATGTCAAGTGTTCACGTAAAGCACTTCGACTTACTATGTTTTCTTCATACCAACCAAAATTTTTGTTTGGTATTTTGCAATAATGAAACTGAGATTATTACTTCTGGACCCACTCCCTCCAGTGGGTAAATAATGTACTTCCTCAGAAAAATTTTACAACCGTTAGATATTTTACTTTTTTTCGCAATTCACCCATTGAATACTGGTTCATATACATACACATACATTTTTGTACTTAAATATCCATTAAATTTTAAAATTGTTATTGCTATTTAACTGGCATGGGGGTAATGATTACACAAAGTAATTAATTACAAGGTCAATTACAATTACTTGTAATGTGTAATTGAAAAATAAACAATCACAATTACTTGTAATTGTAATTAAATGTTTTCCAATTACAATTACTTGTAATGTGTAATTGACAAATAACTAATTAAAACTATTTGTAATTGTAATTGAAGTTTTGCCAATTACAATTACTTGTATTTGTAATTGAAATTTTCAATTACAATTACTTGTAACTGTAATTTAGGTATTACTAATTACAAATTACATGTAATTATAAGGAACAAAATTCACAATTACAAATAATTGTAATTGGAATTTCTTCAATTACAATTACAAGTAATTGTAAGTGGCTAAACTTCAATTACAATTACAAGTAATTGTAATTGGCAAAACTTCAATAACAATTACAAGTAATTGTAATTGGCAAAACTTCAATAACAATTAGAAATAATTGTAATTAGCAAAACTTCAATTACAATTACATGTAATTGTAATTGGTAATGCTTCAATTACAATTACTTAAAATGTAATTGTAACTATTTAACAATCAAATTACTTTAACAACAACCCAATAGTATTCTCTTAACATTAAAAGCTAAATTTTATAATTTCTGTTAAATGCCACACAATTCAATGTTAATTAACATATTTTAAAAGCTTTAAGCTTTTTCCACCAACAATACTGTTGTGACAAAAACAAATAAACACGATTTTCAAATATTATTTATGTAGCAGTTTACAATTGTTCTTGTGCTACATACATACAATAGCACCTGTTAGACAACTTTGTATAAACTTCAGACCTCCTCTTTGCCATGGCGCATGCGTTACAAGCCACTTGATTTCCTATTAAACATTTTTTTCTAATGTTGCACATTCTTCTTATGACACTTTGTGGCGGAAAAATGGGTATAAAAAGCCTTGTCCTTCTGTGAAAATTCACATTCGTTTAACAGTTACCGTTGTTTTAAAAACATTTTCTTTTAAATAGAAAAAATTTTAAAATTAACTAAACAAAAGTTTCTTTTGAAAAAAGTAATATTAGTTTTAACTTGGTGTTAACGTTTTTTTGTTTAGAAAATTAGAATTTAAAAAAATAATAAAATTGTTGTTTAGTTAATTGTTTCTACTCCATCCACAATTTGTTATACTCAATGTGCAATATTTTGAGATTTATTCGCATTTTATATAGTTTTTAAAGTTGCAATTTTAAAGTAAATTTAAAAAAAAAAAACGTGCTACAAAAGAAGAAAATTATAAAAGTGTAACTACGAACTGAGTATGATTTGGGAATAGTATTTAATTATTTTTGAAATTTCAAGGTAAACTAAATTGCAAATTTATATTTATAGTTATCGTAAAATTTTAATTTATAAATTTACATAAAAAATTTCAATGTTGTTTTTTGACCCTTTTTATGAAAAGGTTTAAAAATTGATACAGTTTTTATTAAAAAGTAACTATTTTTGTTATAAATTCTAAAGGAACAGAACTTAAATAACGAAATTAATTGTTTGTTGAAATTATTAACTATTTATAGGCATATTTTCGATATTTCTACTTTTTAATCTCAAATAAATATAAAAATGGTTTCCTTTCTCGAAAATGTTGTTATTTTTCATCAAATTAACTTATAGAAAAGGCCTGAATGGTATAATCTAAAAGCTGAATCGGAGGTCCTACTATTTTCAGTTATCTAAACGTTTTTCCAAAAAAATTTCAGTATTCGTGAGGAATATTATATTCGGAATAATATCACTCCCAAAATAGTTGGTTCCAATTTCGGTTAAAGCCTGACAATGACAAAGAAAGTGTTCCAAAGTTTAACTGTCTTCTCTGCATGCTCTACATTCGTTTGGATCTGCACATCCAATTTTGTATAGCTGTGCCCATAATCCGGTATGTCCACTTTAAATACGTACCATCATACTAACCTCAGGCTTTTCGTCCAGCTCTCGTTAGGTTCATCCCTTAGAATTTCTGTGGTTGTACCCACCGTTTCATTATTCCAAGAGGCCTTATGGGTTTCTCTAAACCACATCTTAAGTCTGCCCTCATAGCGTCAAATGATTTTGCGTTCGTCAGGTTAACTATCTCGAGCTCCCTTCCCTTTAAAGTTATTTCATTTGCTCTTTCGTTGCCGACTACTCCCGAGTCGGCCTGATAGCCATATAATGTAAACCTTACCTCTGGGGACAGTATTCGGTTAGACCTTTTTAACAATCAAATACGGTCTATATCATCAGATGTCGCCCTAATTGCCATCTGGCTGTCAGTAAATACATATGTTGAGCCCTATGGGCGCCATATTTATTCTAATCCAATTTACGGATTCCCTATTTACTGATTCTTTTATTGCTCGGACTTCTGCCTGGAAGCTAGTATTGTGATTAGTTCAGTTTCTGGGTCTTCAACATAGAACCTCAGGCCCATCCACGTAGCGGTAGTGACCAAGATCAGTGTTTCAAGTTTCCGACATATTTTGTTTTTGGTATGCGATCGGACACGTTCGATGATTGTGTATAGCCTTCCACATTGTATCCCGTATGTATTGATGACGTGTCCTATAACCACTTTTGTCAATTTGCTTAAAGTTCGAGCCGTTCGGTTATATTATATTATATATATTATATACGTTTCAATGGGTGAAATATATAACAACGTTTCCAGAGCCTTGGATGGCACCACTTACACCCAAGCAGCATGTACGCTGAACTCCCTATAGTAGTTTGATATTACAAGTTTTGTCCAAGAAGCTTTCCAATGTATCCCGTATGTATTGACGACGTGTCTTACAACCGATTTTGCGGCTACCGCTTATGAGGCTACAGCCTCATATCTTATATATCATAACTTCAGGCGAACTTGCTAAAGTGGTTATAGGACACGTAATCAATTGGTTCGTTTATAAGTGGGTTTAACGAACGAATATTGCTCTATAGAGAATATTTATTGATCCTTCTGTCCGGACCCTAACATGTCTTTAACAAAATACGGGTCTTCATTATATATTTTTCCTAAGTTTCATTCATTATATATTTTTCCAAAGTTTAGATGTATATTTTCTATTACATACACAGAGGAAAAAAAAAATGTTATGTACATCCGTTGTCTAAAAGTTAACGTGTTGCATTGTTGACAACGTTGCGTGGTCAACATTACATGTTGTTGTATGTATGTATATAGTTGACAATGGATGTATATAGGCTAGACTATAGACAGACCAGAAAATAGAGTATAATATCTCGTTAGTCTTTATCACGGATCGAACTTAGCAAGTCATATAAAATAAAATAAGTCACAAAAGTACATGGGCCAAAATAGAAAAAGATTCTGCAACAGAGTCGGAGCCAAAGTATGGCGGACATATCTCCTTGTATATAAATGAAATATAACATAATCGACTTTTCTGTCAAGCAAAATCGCTCTGCCAAATGGTATAAAGATCGTTTCATAATTGTCCCTATATAAGGTCCATTACAGAAAATGACTAACGCTTGTTAAAAAAGCCAGTCTAACGATGAAATTTTTTCACTATCATGTTTTATATTAATCACAATCTGAAAATTACTTTAAACTGCCAGTTGAAATTCGACACAAAATAAATAGGTTTTTTAGGAACCAAAACCTATATTTATGAAATCTAATTTTATGAAGATCGGTCGTCCAATATAAATCTCTTACAGAAAATCAGTTTATAGCTAATAAATCATTCCTAAAGTTTACCATTAGAATTATGGTAGAATTAAAGAAATAATTACTGCTTTAAGATATCGTTACCAAATTAAGCCAAAATAGCGATAACGCTAAAATACCAATACCAAAATAAGTCAAAATACCGATACCGTCACCTTACCAACGTTTTGAAACGGTTGCCAACCCTGCTCCATATAAATCAGTCTCGAAGGAATTAATTTTACTAAAACTTAAAATCCTTCAGGCTACCTTAATATTTAACAATTAGAAAAGTATAGTCGGGCATGGGACCTACACCATGGGTATATTTAAAAAAATATATTTATTTTTCATAAAAAATTTGTTCAATTTTACCTTAATTTCTAAAAGAGGCTTTATATAGGAGTGGGGTCAAATATGGGCCGATCCTCAAAAAATATGTAAGAGTTATGTAATTTTATATAAAAGTTAATTGTGCTGAATTTTATCGCGATACTAATGGTTATAAGTAAATTTTAAAAGGGGGGTTTGTATGGGGTCTAGGGTCAAACGACGGCCGATCATTATAATTTATGCTTATATAAAACTTAGTTGTGCCAATTTGTGGTAAGATAGTAGTATATTTTGACATAGTTATGATTTAAAAACCCAAAATCGAAAGGTCAGGTTGTATGGGGGCTAGGTGAAATAATAAACCGATTTCAACCATTTGTAATAAGCATCGTCCCTGTGCCGAAAAACTCCAAATTTTATCCAAATATCTTGAAAATTGTGGCATGTAGCTTGCCAGCCAGCCGGACAGACGGACGGACCTGTCTTAATCGACTCAGGAATGATTCTGAGTCGATCAGTATACTTTAAGGTGGGTGTAGGACCAATATTTTTATGCGTTACAAACATCACCACATCACCCACTATAGTGGTGTAGGGTATAAAAATGTATCAATATTATTAGTTACAGTTAAAGATGATTAGTAATATATACCTTTCATTTTCTAACCTTGAAAAACAAAACAATTGAAATTGAGACTCTGTTGTGGTAACAAAAAAATTGATCTACTTTATAAAGCCCGCGTTTAAAATAGATTTTAAAGTTTTTGCATCACTTTAGTTTCATTCTGTTAAATAATATACATACTTTGCCATGTAAAGTACATGTAAACATGTACAAATGTACATATGTATGTCTGTCAGTCTGTCTGTAAGTGGCAAAACACAATTTCGTTATTTTTTAATTATTGCCTTATTTTCTGTACTAAAATGTTTTAACAGCATTTTCATTATTAAATTAACAAAGTTCAAAAGATTTTTAAATGTAATCAAATTGTCGATATTTTATAAAGATTTTTTTTTTCAATTTGGCGCTTATTAAAATTCAATTTTTTTTTTATCCTCATAACTAGACAACAATTACAACAGCGCAACTATGTATGTATGTAATGAAAAGGTCCATTATTGGTATTTGTTAGATACTATATACAACATAGTTATTTACATTTATCTATGAAAAAAAAAAAGATTTAAAAGAAAAACGTTAATTTCTTTAAACAAAATTTTTTTTATAAAACGATTTTGTTTCAATTTACATTACTGTATTAAAAAACTTGTATCTAGATTCTAGATTTTTTGCTAAATAATATGTATTTATGCTGTGATATGCAAACTTTACTTTATTATGTATGACGAAGTACTTACTACTTCTATTATAAAATAGTACATTCATTAAACAAAGTATGATGCTTCAGATAGAATAAAACAACAACAACCAATGGCAAAATTATAAAAAAAAACCTATACAAAAAGCATTAACAACAACAAAAGCTAATAACTACTCGATGTATGTATGTATATATGTACGTTGTAAGCAGTAAGTATCTGTGTTGTCCAGTGTATCTGTTGGATTTGACAGTGGTGTTGCGTTTGTTGTATCCACACTGTTGGTTTGTTAAATCAGTTGATTACGGTGAGAAGAACGAACAAGATGTTTAAATAGCGTTAATAAAATACGAGCGGATGAAAGAAAAACAAGTGTTTCAAATATTTTTTTAATAATATTGAAATAAACATAATATATGCATAATTATTATTCAAAAATAAAAAAATAATAATAAAAATCTAAACAGTGAAAAAATGTCAAATAAAAATGTTTATACTAGTGTTAAGACCGAGCCAGGTAAAATAAATTAAAAATTTTGAAAACAAAACCAATTTTTAAAGAAAGGTTGACAAACTTTTAAAAATTTATATAAATAAAAATAATGATAATAATAATAAACTAGTGGAGATTAATGAAAAAAATTTAAATACTTTCAAAAAAATATCTTTAATTATATACTTATTTTTCGATTCTGTGATATCATGGCTTTTGAGAAGGTTTTTGAATAAGCAACGGATATTATTGCAATTATTTCATTCAAATTCTAACAACTTCACCTACATTTCGGGGACCACTGAATTTGAACGACATTTTTTATAGAGCTTATATGCATGTATTTCAAAGCCTAATATGATTTGGATACGCTAGGGGCAATTATGAACCGAACTCTTAAGAACTCGAGAGTTTAATTAATTTCTGTTGAATATCTCTTAATTTTTTTTTAAAGATTTACTAAAGTGATTTTCTCTAAAAGGAGTGGAAAGGGTCAATTATGAACCGATCCTTTTGGTAAAAAACTTGTTCATGTAAAATGTTATTATTCTACTTCAAAATTTTAAGCCATTTAAGAACTTAAAAGTCATATTCCGAAGGGAATCTAGGAGGCTAAGGTTAAATGTGAACCGATTTTTGTATTTTAATACCAAAATAACTGCAGCAATATGAAATATTTGAGGAAAATTTCAGCTCATTAGCTGTTTGTAACTAATATATAGACGGACGAACAAAATGTGAACCGATTTCGTCCATTTTCAATACCAATCAAACTGCAGCAATATAAAATGTTAGAATCAAATAAGGACCCAGAATATATGTATAAGAGCAACTTCTTGTCAAATGATCAAACTCAAAAAATCGATTTGGATGAAATTTGCATCAAGGTTAGTAGTATTGGATAGTAGGCCAGACACACATTTTCAGCTCTATCGGCCAAGAACTGGCGGGGTTAGAGAGGGGTTCAAAGTTCGACATTTTTATCATACAGGGTTTTTTTTTTCAAATTAGTGTAACTTTTCACCTATTCATCCTAGCAATTTCTTCGAAATCGGAAAACATCGATTTTAAAAGTTGGGTCAATTGACACGTAATTGCCCATATGTATATATGGAGTTTTGTGGGTCTACGACGAATATTTGTAAGTGTCTTTTTTGGTGAAAGGTATATTGATGAAATAGTGTTAAAATGTTTAATTTGTCAAGATCCGATAATAATGTTAATTTGAGGGTTAATAATTTAACTCATGTGGTTTTCTAAAGTTCATAATATGAAAATTAAAAACATCACAACATTTAAAGGGTTAATTCCATCGGAAAACAACTACAACCGAATTGACAATTATGGAATTTTTTGTTTCTAGCAATAGATATTTAGTTAAACCAATAAATATTTGCAAGAATAAACTTGCGTTGATGTCTGTAACGCATAAATATATTGATCTCACATACAAAGTATACCAGTCGATTCAGCATCACTTCTTGAGTCAATATTATACCTTGTAATTGAACAGCAGTAAGTTATATATAATCAAGACTAGTTCACAGACTGGTCAATAGACTAGTCCATATATTATTCTATTGACTTCTCCATATACCAATTCATAGTGTAGTCTATAGACTAGTCCATACTATAGTTGAAGGACTATAAACATGAAATTAAGCATGTAGAAGATTGGAATTTTTGTACTTTTTGAATTTTCTATAATATGGGCCTAGAAACATGAAATTAAGCATGCAGAGACCGGAGTAAGTAAGACCATATATAAAGGAGGGCTTTTTGGTACTTTTTCGTTCTTCAAAAGGTACATTTTAAATTTTCTATAATTTTGAACCTAGAAACATGAAATTAAGCATGTAGAACTTGGAGTGAGTCGTTTTGGTACTTTTTCGTACTTCAAAATGTATTTTTTTGAATTTTCTATAATATTGGACCTAGAAACATGAAATTAAGCATATAGATCCCGGAGTAAGTGGACTTTTTGGCCTAAAATTTCTAATTTAATGAAAAGTTACCTTCTACATAATTAAGACTAGTACATAGACTGGTTAATAGACTAGTCCGTCTGTCTATAAAAATAATGTTAATTGAGAATAAAAATAATGATTCGAAATCTTTGGTACTAAAATCTGACACAATCTTTCCTCGTTTACAAATAAAATAAGTGCTATCTCCCATAGAATCAGAGTAATGGTAAGAAATGTTTGGTATTAAAATTTAACCCAATCTGTCCTCGTTTATCATATATCTATATATATGGTTATGTAGATCCACTAAGGAGTGATTTTTGGGAATTTGTACATTTAGGGGTAAAAAGGGAAAAAACGGGTAAAACAGGGTTTCTTAATTATCTTACACAATATTAGTGATACAAGAAAAAAAATTAATTCACCTGTATCTACTTTTAAAATGAGCTGATAGGTATCTGGCACCTTTTTGAAATTCGTACTTTTAAGGGGTGAAAATATGTAACAACGGTGATTTTGGTACCTTTTTTTGGCCCTTTATAACTTTTAAGTAATATTTTGGAAATATCTACAAAATTATCAGACACTTTGTTCTTTTTTTAAATTCAGTCCTTTTTGGATGTAAAAGGGAGAAAACTGTATTTTTGGTACTTTTTTTAGAACATTAGGAAAACTTTTTCGACTTATTGACGTATACCTATTAAATTACATACTAACTCTGTAATATTTATTGAAACAAAATATTTGCTATTTCACTGGGAAAAAAAGTACCAACAAAGGGAAAAACGGGAAATTTAATTTAATCAAACTCATTGAGCCAATTTTTATAAATTTTTAAAAAATAGTTATTTACTCACACAAAATATGCTATAGGGACCAAATTCGGGTAAATTGTTTGGTACTTTTTGAAAGCACAATTTTTCTGGAACAAAAGTATGCAGTTTTGAATCGTTTGAGTTTTATCTGTGATGTATAGATTTAAACACGGAATATTTAGTAAACTTAATTCTCGAAAAAGTCTATTCCTAGACGAAAAGCGGGAAAATTGTACTCTTTTTATTATTACTTTCCACAAAGGTAGAATTTGTTCCACTTTTGGTACTTTTTCTTTCTTTACATGATACTCTTTGTATGTTATATAATATGAATCTAAAACACATGATTATTAAACATACATGGTCCTTTATTCTTTAAGAAAGAACTTTTTAGTACTTTTTTTCTCTCAAATGGTACTTTTTGAATTTTCTAAAATATTCAACCAATAAGCATAAAATTGAACATACATGGTCCAGAACTTTTTAGTACATTTTACTCTCAAATGGTACTTTTTGAATTTTCTAAAATATTCAACCAAGAAACATAAATTTGAACATGCATGGTCCCGACTGAATAATAATCTGTAAGTGGAGAACCTCTGGTACTTTTCAATTCTTCAAAAGGTATCTTTTGGATTTTAATTTGACCAATATTATGCAAATTAAACAGTTATTTTTACTCTCTTGAAAAGTATACTTTTTTGAGTTAGCACACTTTGAATATATAGTGTTTCGATATGCAAAAATAAGCAAAAACCTGTCAAACCAAATAGTCAATTACTTTGAAAGTAACCGCTTAATCTTAAATATTTCCTTAATTATTTAGCCTAAATTTTAAATGCAAAAAGAGAAAAAAACAGGTGTGCAATTGACTTGACTTAATCAATTAATCAATTAACATTATTAAGATTTAGGCAAAAGAGGTAATTGTGTGTGCAATTTTTTTTTTTTTTTCAAAAACTAGACATTTTGCGAAGGTCATATTTTTAAAGAGAAGTTTTTATAATTACTATGCAATGTACAAAATTAATGTACCCAAAAATATTTATGCATACAGAAGTAAATAAATATTAATCGCTTTATATATACATACTAGCTATACCCAGTGTGCTTTGCTACCCTAAAAGCAATATAAATAAAAAATCTTCTTATTAATTTTGAAGATTCTAACTGTAATGTTTTCCAGAGATAAATTTTTTCCGAACGTTAATTAAGATTTTAATGTAATCGATAACAAATTAAAAAAAAAATCTAATATTTTCCCAGATATACGAAATTTTGTATTTAATTCATATAGGCGGTGCCAAGACCCCATTGAAAGTCCGCCCGTTATTCTCTAAATGTTCACATTAATGTCAAAGATCTTCATGTAGAATTTGAAGATTCTAGCTTTAATAGTTTCTCAGATATACGAATTTTTCTATTTAATTCATATGGGAACTCACAGCCCCAGATGAAAGTCCGCCCTTTTTTTTTCCAAAATGTTCATATGTATAATAAAGTTCTTCTTGCAATATTTGAAGAATCTTGTTCTATTAGTTTCCCAGATAAGCGAAATTTTGTATTTAATTTATATGTGAGGTGCCAAGCCCCCCATTGAAAGTCCGCCCGTTATTCTCTGAATGTTCACATGAATGTGAACATTCAGAGAATAGTTTAATAATAGTTTCTCAGATATAATAATTTCCCTATTTAATTTATAGCCCCCCTGACGAAAGTCCGCTCTTTTTTCTCCATAATGTTCAGATGAATATTTAAGTTCTTAGTGCAAAATTTGAAGAATTTAGTTCTATTAGTTTCCCAGATAAACCAATTTTTGTATTTTATTAATATGGGAGGTGCTGCTCCCCTCATGGGTAGTCCGCCAATTTATTTCCCAAAATGTTTACATGGATGTTAAAGTTACTCGTGCAAATTTTTAATATTCTAACTGTAATAGTTTCCAAGATAAACGAATTTTTGTATTTAATTTATATGGGAGGTGCCACGCCCCCTAATGCTAATCCGCCCACTTTTTGTCTTAAATAATTATATTGATACTAAAGTTGCTCCGACAAAATTTGAAGACTATAACTATTATATTATCTCAGATATACTAATTTAATATTTTTTTTAATATGGGCGTGGCACGTCGCCCACATGAAATTTCAACATAAAAAGTAGCCTATAGTTCCATCCAGACATACACGAAGAAACTGTGAAAATTTCAGGAAAATCGGTCCAGCCGTTTAGCAGTCTATAAAGCACAAACAAACATACATACAGACATACAAACACACTTTCATTTTTATATACATATATAGATTTTATTTAAAAAATTTTTAAAAACAACAGTTTTTAAAATGTTTGTACAACCGGTTCTATATTGAAATGTATAAATTACAAATTACCATTAATGCTATTAACAAACTAGTAAGTAAATTAAAACGTAAATATTTTAACACTATTATAGAACGAATAAGGAGTGATATTATTGAATGATTAAATCATATAAATATGTACGATCAGAAAAAAAAATAATAATAACATAATACTGGTTTAAATTGGTATTATTTTTATATGATAGTTATCATTAGAATTAATTAATATACAATTATTTCTTTGGTTTTGAATAAAAGTAAAATTTTGTTGGTATCTAAATAAGAGTATTTTCAAATTTGATTTCGGATATTGATTTTGAATAACGTATGTTGTTTAACTTTTCATATCCACCATCAGGATGAGATCGTATTGATTTTGTCATTCCTACTGTAATACATGGAAATATTAGATCGAGACCCACAAAAGTATGTATTAAATACTATTGACGATTTAGCGATTGACATCCGTCTGTCTGTTGAAAGAATGATAGGGTCCTAACGGAAAAAGTTGGATATATTCTAGAAATATTCTCTATGGACAAGGTTTGTTTGGCATGTAAAATAAAAGATATCGAAATAAATACATTATATTACTATTTTGAAAACTTATGGTGTTTAAAAAAGCCCATTTTGGCAATACAACGATACGATATAGGTTGTGAATTGACCTTCTTTTAGTAGAATTAAAAAAGAGAATTTCTTATATATGACTTATTCTTTTACAGATATTTTCAATTTGTTTATAAATGTATAACACTATTCACCGGTTGCGGTAACATAAACAATTTAAATCAATAATTGCAATTATATTAATTGGCATTATTTTATTATTAAAACATTAAACCACATTGATAGCTAATTAAAGTTTGGTGTTAACAGAGAATATGATTAATTGAAATAAAATAAGAATTATTTTCTTCATAAGAAAAATTATTGATTATTTATAAGACAAATCGTGTTATGGCATATTCTAATACATATTTATCTAGATTCAACACCATTTCTAGACGAATTTCAGAATTTATTGTTGTATTTTGTAAAATTTCTAGTTGAATTTTAGAACCTAGACTATAATGATCACTTACTTGAAGAGTAACATAACGAAACAGGTTTGGAAAATTCTGTATGATTGTACTTTTAGACTAGTCTATGGATTACTCAATAGAGCGGTCCAAGGCTAGTAAATGGACTTGTCTACTGAAATGTCCATAAACTAGTCCATAGATTGGCTCTTTTGTCAATATACTAATCCATAGATTAGTCCATAGACTAGTCTATAGCCTAGAACATAGGATAATAAACAACCTGATCCATACATATGCAATAGACTGGTCCGTTCACTAGTCATTAGACTGGTCTATGGACTGTTCCATACCTTAATCAATATTATTATCAATACATCATAGAATAGTCATTAGAACAGTTCATAGAATAGTGTATACACTAGCCAATAGAACAGTCCATAGACTAGTCCATAGACTGGTCCATACACTATTGCGTAGATAAATCAATAGACTAGTCCATTTACTAGTCAATAGACTGGTTAACACACTAGTCAATACACTAATCTATAAACTAGTCAATAGAATAATCTACAGACCAGTTAATTCACAAGTCAGTAAACCATTCCTGAGACTAGTCTTTAGACGAATTCATGGAGTAGGCCATAGAATAGTCAATAAACTAGTCCATAGACAAGTCAATAGATAATATACTAACTAATCAATAGAATAATTCACAGAATAGTTAAAGAACTACTCCTTAGTCATATTTCCATATGACCATATTTAAACTGGCTAATTTACAATTAAAAACTCCGATACACTAGTCAATGGACAAGTTAACAGACTAGTCAATGGACTAGTTAACAGACTAGTCAATGGACTAGTTAATAGACTAGTCAATAAACTATGAATAGTATAGTATGTAGATGAAAATCATATCAAAACATTTAACATTTAATATAAATCTGACCCACACCCACAGTTCATACAGTTTTGTTATAAATAAAGGTATAAATAACATTTTGTTGATCGTTATGTAAAAAAAGGTGGGAAGAAAGAAGCTGTTTATAACATTTGAATAGGAGTTTCTAACATGTTTAAGTACTTTTCAATATGTGTATGAATACACACACACGTGTCACATAAATACATACATATATACGTATATCTGAATGTACATATGAATGTCCGAATTTGTAAACATGTTTTCTGACATTGTTTACATTTATGTTCATGTATGATGCTGATAATGATGATGATGATGTTTTCAAAGCAATGGTCAATGGCTTTGACAGTAATGGTTTAAACCTTTTTTTAAGCTTTTTCTCAATTGACAAAGGTTCTATTGTTTAGCGATTTTTTTCTCTATTACAGGAAATTTTGTTTATATATTTTTTTTAATAACTTTTGTTTTAGATTTTTCACTAAAACAATTTGCATGTTTTTCTAATACTTGTTTATTGATTTGTTTGTTTAAAGTTTTTTAAAATGTATAAAGGTATATACATATATGTATATGTATGTACATAGAAACATGTATAGATGTATGATCAAACCTTTAAAAAAATATATTTAACAGGGATGGAACATTCTCAATTCCATAGACTACTTAAACTTACAATCCTTACACTAGTCTGTTTTTATTAGAATAGTCAATATACTTCTCTAAAGTCTAGTCCATATACTAGTCTTTAGACTAGTTCATGTACTGTTCCACAGACTCTTCAATAGATTAATCTTAATACTAGTCCCTAAAGTAGTCTTTAGAGTACTTCGTAGACTAGTCAATAGACTAGACCTAGTAGACTAGTACATTAGGCAAGTCCATAGACAAGTCAAAAGACTAATCAAGAAACCATGGAGTAGTCAGTAGAATAGTTCCTATACTAGTCTACAGATTTGTCAATAGACTAGTCCATAGGATAGTCAATAGACTGCCCCATACACTAGTTAATAGAACTATCAATACACCTATTCATACACTATTCCACAGACTAGTCAATAGACTGGTCCATAAACTAGTCAATAGACTGGTCTATAGACTAGTCAATAGACTACTCCATACACTAGTCAATAGACTGGTCCATAGACTAGTCAATAGACTGGTCCATAGACTGGTCCATAGACTAGTCAATAGACTGGTCCATAGACTAGTCAATAGACTGGTCCATAGACTAGTCAATAGACTGGTCCATAGACTAGTCAATAGACTGGTCCATAGACTGGTCCATATACTAGTCAATAGACTAGTCTGAATGCTAGTCAATGGACTAGTCTGAAGGCTAGTCAATGGACTAGTCTGAAGGCTAGTCAATGGACTAGTCTGAAGGCTAGTCAATAGACTAGTCTGAAGGCTAGTCAATAGACTAGTCTGAAGGCTAGTCAATAGACTAGTCTGAAGGCTAGTCAATAGACTAGTCTGAAGGCTAGTCAATAGACTAGTCTGAAGGGTAGTCAATAGACTAGTCTGAAGGGTAGTCAATAAGCTAATCTGTATACTAGTTTAAAGTTTAGTCTGTAGGTTAGTCAATACACTAGTATGTAGGCTAGTCTAAAAGATAGTCAGTAGAGTGGTCAATATACTAGTCTGTAGTCTGGTATGGCGGCTAGTCAATAGAAAAGTCTGTAGGCTAGTCAATAGACTAGTCTGTATGCTAGTCTATAGGTTAGTCTATAGACCAGTTTGTAGGTTAGTCTGTAGACTAAAACTGGTAAACTGGTCAATATACTAGCCTATAGGCTAGTCAACAGACTGGTATGTAGGCTAGTCAATAGACTAGTCTGTATGCTAGTCAATAGATTAGTCTGTAGGCTAATAATTATACTAGCCTGTACGCTAATCATTAGACTAGTCTGTAAGCTAGTCAATAGTCTGTAGACTAGTCAGTAGAATAGTATGTAGACTAGTCAGTAGAATAGTATGTAGACTAGTCAGTAGGCTAGTCTGTAGACTGGTCTGTAGGCTAGTCTGTAGACTAGTCTGTACGCTATTCAATAGCCTACATAATATAAGGGGTACATAAGATTCGGTTACAGCTCACTTACTTGTTTTTCATTCAGCATAATTTTTTTTTAGCACTTTGACTAAATTTCTAAAGAGCATGACGTACTTTTTTTTGTGTAATTAAGCAATTAAGAATTGTATGGGTTTTTAAAGTGTTTCGGTAAATATTCGTATGAATATAGCAAGTGTGTGTGTGTATTGTTTTTAGGCATATGGGTTGAATGTTTAATTGTGCTAGAAAGAGATTTACGCACTTAATTTAAGTTAAATAAAAAATAATTTAATACTTAAGTCGTCTAACGAAATATAAAATCTGACACAAATCTGACATAATTGCTAATGCTTAAGCAGTAAATAAAAAAATAATGAAAAAAAACTTAATAATATTATATGATAAAAACATCAATATGAATGAGATTGTAATCTTATATAGTAGATTAGTTGCTTAATTTGATAAATTTGATTTAATTTTTATTATTTTCAGATTTAGAGGCCGAAGAAGACGACATCGCCTTGGCGATGTCACCGACTAATAGACAAATAGCCAAGACACCAACACCACGCGATATCAGCGAAAATCCCGATGAACGTGAGACATGGAGCGGCAAAGTCGATTTCCTGCTATCCGTTATAGGATTCGCTGTAGATTTAGCAAACGTATGGCGATTTCCTTATTTATGCTACAAAAATGGCGGTGGTAAGTACTTATATCCCTTTACACTTTCCCCTATCCAGTTTAAAGGAAATGGTTAATTTTCTATAAGATATGGCATTTTGACCACCGCAACAATCATAAGTTGTGTGGTATTAAGGGAATGTATAGCAGTAGCAGCATCAGCAACAAAAGCTAATTTGGGCCACTTGTCGGCTTAATGCCACAGTGAGCACAATTAGAATTATAAAACAATTTACGCATGAAGAGGGGCGAAAAGTAAAGTTTTTTTTTTATTCGTTTCTTAAGCTTAAGAGACTTAACGCTGAAGTTGACTTGAGTTTAGAAGTAGGACACATCCATAACAGACTGAAAGGATGTGCTTTTGTTTTATTCTCTTTCTTTTCTTATTTTTTTTACTTGCAACAAAACAATTATGTAGCAGAAAGTATTTATGAATGTGAGTCTGCATGCAATTGTACTTATATCTATCAACATTTTATTTTATTTCTACAATACTTATTTCCTGTTGGTTGTATTTGAGTAAATCTTTTGCTATTTTTAATAAGAGTTATTTAGAGAATATATTTTATTCGTTTTTCTCCGAAATTGCTTAGGGTTTATAGATTTTTACAAGGGTATTCAGTTCTAGTTCTAGTTCTGGTTTAGTTCTAGTTCAGTTCTAATTCAGTTTTAGTACAGTTCTAGTTCAGTTCTAGTTCAGTTCTAGTTCAGTTCTAGTTCAGTTCTAGTTCAGTTCTAGTTCAGTTCTAGTTCAGTTCTAGTTCAGTTCTAGTTCAGTTCTAGTTCAGTTCTAGTTCAGTTCTAGTTCAGTTCTAGTTCAGTTCTAGTTCAGTTCTAGTTCAGTTCTAGTTCAGTTCTAGTTCAGTTCTAGTTCAGTTCTAGTTCAGTTCTAGTTCAGTTCTAGTTCAGTTCTAGTTCAGTTCTAGTTCAGTTCTAGTTCAGTTCTAGTTCAGTTCTAGTTCAGTTCTAGTTCAGTTCTAGTTCAGTTCTAGTTCAGTTCTAGTTCAGTTCTAGTTCAGTTCTAGTTCAGTTCTAGTTCAGTTCTAGTTCAGTTGTAGTTCAGTTGTAGTTCAGTTCTAGTTCAGTTCTAGTTCAGTTCTAGTTCAGTTCTAGTTCAGTTCTAGTTCAGTTCTAGTTCAGTTGTAGTTCAGTTCTAGTTCAGTTCTAGTTCAGTTCTAGTTACAGTTCTAGTTCAGTTCTAGTTCAGTTCTAGTTCAGTTCTAGTTCAGTTCTAGTTCAGTTCTAGTTCAGTTCTAGTTCAGTTCTAGTTCAGTTCTAGTTCCAGTCTAGTTCAGTTCTAGTTCAGATCTAGTTCAGTTCTAGTTCATACTAGTTCAGTTCTAGTTCAGTTCTAGTTCAGTTTCTAGTTCAGTTCTAGTTCAGTTCTAGTTCAGTTCTAGTTCAGTTTCTAGTTCTAGTTCATAGTTCAGTTCTAGTTCAGTTCTAGTTCAGTTATAGTTCAGTTCTAGTTCAGTTCTAGCAGTTTAGTTCAGTTCTAGTTCAGTTCTAGTTCAGTTCTAGTTCAGTTCTAGTTCAGATCTAGTTCAGTTCTAGTTCAGTTCTAGTTCAGTTCTAGTTCAGTAGTTCAGTTCTAGTTCAGTTCTAGTTCAGTTCTAGTTCAGTTCTAGTTCAGTTTTAGTTCAGTTCTAGTTCAGTTCTAGTTCAGTTCTAGTTCAGTTCTAGTTCAGTTCAGTTCTAGTTCAGTTCTAGTTCTAGTTCAGTTCTAGTTCTAGTTCAGTTCTAGTTCAGTTCTAGTTCAGTTCTAGTTCAGTTCTAGTTCAGTTCTAGTTCAGTTCTAGTTCAGTTCTAGTTCAGTTCTAGTTCAGTTCTAGTTCAGTTCTAGTTCAGTTCTAGTTCAGTTCTAGTTCAGTTCTAGTTCAGTTCTAGTTCAGTTCTAGTTCAGTTCTAGTTCAGTTCTAGTTCAGTTCTAGTTCAGTTGTAGTTCAGGTTTAGTTCTGTTCTAGTTCAGTTCAGTTCTAGTTGAGCTCTAGTTGAGTTCTAGTTGAGTTCTAGTTCAGTTCTAGTTCAGTTCTAGTTCAGTTCTAGTTCAGTTCTAGTTCAGTTCTAGTTCAGTTCTAGTTCAGTTCTAGTTCAGTTCTAGTTCAGTTCTAGTTCAGTTCTAGTTCAGTTCTTGTTCAGTTCTAGTTCAGTTCTAGTTCAGTTCTAGTTCTAGTTCTGTTCTAGTTCTGTTCTAGTTCAGTTCTAGTTCAGTTCTGGTTCAGTTCTAGTTCAGTTCTAGTTCAGTTCAAATTCTAGTACAGTTATAGTTTGGATTGCCCTACTTTGGCGCCCTCTCGATGTTTATGATATTTTACATTAATATTCATAAACATATTCAAATTATATTACGGAAAGACATCTGAATAATTGGCCGTTTTCAGCTAATATTCAATTACATTTGGCCTTGCAAAATGTGTTCGAAATCTTAGAAATCACTTTCTCTGCCAGCAACCAAATTACCATAAAGATTATATCATAAGTAGAAAAAGTCAACAGAAGTATCATGCACAAATCCTTAATAATGAGTTTTCAGCAAAAGCATGTTTCCAAATATGTAAAATTTCTATCTTCCCAATCCTTGCAAAAACAATGAGCGGTAGAAAATATTTTCATGATTTGTGGATGATTGCTCATATTTAAAAGTATCCATCATATAGAAATTATCCTCAAAGTTAAGTGCTTTGAAATACATGTATACGAACTACGTCTGCAGATAAAGAGTCCTTCATTCAGTGCTAAAATATGCTTTTTACCAAACACTTTTCAAAAAGCCATCATAATTGTCAACATTACCATTGTCGTCTTCATCATCATCATAATCACATTTAATACGATTCGCTTTCGTTGTCAAGGCTTACATTTTACATCTATTACACCCCAATCCAAACCCATTCCAAAGCAGCAACAAATCTTAACAACATCTTCAACAAAAGGATTTTCCTACTCTATTATGTCTTCTTAACAAAAAAAAGATGGAATAAAATCACAAAAATAAATAAAAGTAGAAAAACTTATGGTTAAAAGCATAATATTAACACAATTGGCTGTGATTTTCGTTTTTTTCTCGTTTCGTTTCCCTTGATTTCTTAGCAGTACTTGCACGTTTCTTATCCTATTGGTTGTGGTGGGGTTTTAAAAGCAACAAGCCGTACATCGTAGTACTACTACATCTTAATCTGGATATTTATCATTTTATTACTTTGATTTCTTTTTATATAACCCAATAAGCAAAAACCTTTGAAATGATGTAAATGTGTATTTGAAAACCTATTCAAATTTCATACATAGCCTTTGAGAACAAATTTGAAAATTTTTGTTTTCAAATGGAAAATTATGGCCTTCTCAAACATATTTTTCTTTTATATCTCCGATTATTTCTCCTATATTTAACGTTTTTTCGCTCCCTTGCTGTAGAAAAAATGTTCTGTTTTTATTTTTCTAAAATAATTTATTTTTTGAAAGAAACTTTTCTAAGTTCAATTAAAACAAAACTTTGAAAATTTTATAAATATCACACATTATATTTTTTAAGCGTTTTTTGAAATTATCATGTTTATTTCAAAGGCTAAACTTTAAAATTTGAAAACAATTTGGAAAATACATTATTTAGTTAAGAAAATTTTCAAAAATATTCACAGGTTTGAATCGATGTTTATTGGGAACTCACATACATCGACATACATATACATTCACAAGTAAACGCCTGTTGCTTTTTTGTGCTCAAACGTACGTTTTAAGTGAAAATAATCAAAAAGTCATATTTTCAATTACAGTTTTTCATTATTTTTTTATTTCAATTTCTTTCTGTTAAAATTGTTATATTATTCGCTTGAATGATTTCAATAAGTGTTAGTTTACGTTATGGTTTTGTTATAGCTTTTAAGAAAAAGGTCCTTTAAATTGTTGAGCATTATTTTTAAGTTGACAGGATTATAATTTACCACCACACGAACCACACGTATTTAGTGGTCTTAAAATTTATGAGGTCAAAGCTCAGGCAATTGTAGAAAACATTTATTTAATAGGGATTTAGGTTTTTTTTTGTGTAAAAGTAAATGTTATACTTTTTATGAAGAACACTTTATATGAATATTTAATGCTTCACAATGTTATTAGAAAGGCAAATATTTAGAAATAGTCTTATATAGTATTTACTTTAGTATATTCTCAAGTCTAGAATATAGTATCTTCTGTAGTCAGGATCTTGTCTATAGTCTAAATATAAACAGTTCTATACTCTAAATTATAATCCTGTCAGTAGTCTGGCCTATAGGCCTATTGAGGACTAAGCCTCATTTATAGTCTGAACTATAGATTTGTCATTAGTGTGTACTAAAGTCTCGTCTGTATTATAATCTCGCCTGTAGTATGGCCTAAACTCTCGTCTGTAGTCAGGATAATTGTCTTGTCTATAGTCTCGTCTATAGTCTGGACTATAGTCTCGTCTATAGTCTGGACTATAGTCTCGTCTATAGTCTGGACTATAGTCTCGTCTATAGTCTGGACTATAGTCTCGTCTATAGTCTGGACTATAGTAATGTCTATAGTCTGGACTATAGTGTCGTCTATAGTCTGGACTATAGTGTCGTCTATAGTCTGGACTATAGTGTCGTCTATAGTCTGGACTATAGTAATGTCTATAGTCTGGACTATAGTGTCGTCTATAGTCTGGACTATAGTGTCGTCTATAGTCTGGACTATAGTGTCGTCTATAGTCAGGACTATAGTGTCGTCTATAGTCTGGACTATAGTGTCGTCTATAGTCTGGATTATAGTAATGTCTATAGTCTGGATTATAGTAATGTCTATAGTCTGGACTATAGTGTCGTCTATAGTCTGGACTATAGTGTCGTCTATAGTCTGGACTATAGTCTCATCTATAGTCTGGACTATATTGTCGTCTATAGTCAGAACTATAGTGTCGTCTATAGTCTGGACTATAGTCTCGTCTATAGTCTGGGCTATAGTCTCGTGTATAGTCTGGACTATAGTGTCGTCTATAGTCTGGACTATAGTGTCGTCTATAGTCTGGACTATAGTGTCGTCTATAGTCTGGACTATAGTGTCGTCTATAGTCTGGACTATAGTAATGTCTATAGTCTGGACTATAGTGTCGTCTATAGTCTGGACTATAGTGTCGTCTATAGTCTGGACTATAGTCTCGTCTATAGTCTCGTCTATAGTCTGGGCTATAGTCTGGACTATAGTCTCGTCTATAGTCTGGACTATAGTCTCGTCTATAGTCTGGACTATAGTCTCGTTTATAGTCTGGACTATAGTCTCGTCTATAGTATGGACTATAGTGTCGTCTATAGTCTGGACTATATTGTCGTCTATAGTCTGAACTATAGTGTCGTCTATAGTCTGGACTATAGTCTCGTCTATAGTCTGGACTATAGTCTCATCTATAGTCTGGACTATAGTCTCGTCTATAGTCTGGACTATAGTCTCGTCTATAGTCTAGACTATAGTCTCGTCTATAGTCTAGACTATAGTCTCGTCTATAGTCTAGACTATAGTCTCGTCTACAGTCTGGACTATAGTGTCGTCTATAGTCTGGACTATAGTGTCGTATATAGTCTGGACTATAGTGTCGTCTATAGTCTGGACTATAGTGATGTCTATAATCTGGACTATAGTGATGTCTATAGTCTGGACTATAGTGTCGTCTATAGTCTGGACTATAGTGTCGTCTATAGTCTGGACTATAGTGTCGTCTATAGTCTGGACTATAGTGTCGTCTATAGTCTGGACTATAGTGTCGTCTATAGTCTGGACTATAGTGTCGTCTATAGTCTGGACTATAGTGTCGTCTATAGTCTGGACTATAGTGTCGTCTATAGTCTGGACTATATTGTCGTCTATAGTCTGAACTATAGTGTCGTCTATAGTCTGGACTATAGTGTAGTCTATAGTCTGTTCGTCTGTTCTATAGTCTCATTTATAGTCTCGTCTATAGTCTAGACTAAAGTGTCGTCTATAGTCTGGACTATAGTGTAGTCTATAGTCTGGACTATAGTGTAGTCTATAGTCTGGACTATAGTGTAGACTATAGTCTGGACTATAATCTCGTCTATAGTTTGTACTATGGTTTCGTCTGTAGTCTAAAATATACTGTCATCAGTAGTCTGCACTATAGTTCTCTCAAAAGTTTCTTCTATAGTTTTGTATATAGTCTGGAGATATGATCAGTAGTTAACTACTTTCTGCAGTAATAACAGGATTTCATAGCTGTTCATATTAACTTCATTTTAAAATTCTACTATATAGTATGTAAAAATATTATGTCATTTAATTTAAAATTGATTTCATTATCATAATAATGTTTTGTTTTTTTTTTTACATGACCAATAACACTAGTTTTGAATACATATTGTTCTATTTATTACAAGTTTAGTTTTTAAACTAGTTTCATTCTACTAAAATTTACATATAAACTTGTCAAACAACAACAAAAGATAACAATGAAAAAAGTAAAAGCTTTTAATTATTTAATGACGTCATCGTTATTAGTACAGTAACTTTTCATATAGTTCCGAACAATATCATTTGATAGGTATAACTATGATAATTGTCATACTATGTTCCATTTTAAAATAAAAACAACAAAAAATATATATGTATGTATATATGCATATTATTTTATAACAATGAAAGTACTCAAAACACTTAGTTTTCAACACCTTAACACCATCAGCAAAAAGAAGAACAACATCATTATCATCATCATAACTAACGCCAACATTGTCCTTATCATAGACCATCAGTTAAATAAAAGTCCTTTGAAGTGTATAATATATACACACATACAGATGTTTAGGTGTCTGGATGTATGTATGTATGCATGGTTGTTCGTAATACTGTTGTAATATTTTTGCTCTACTTCAATTTTATAATGGTTTTCAAATCATTAGTACTTATAACGGGTGTTGTTTGCTAATACAGTGATGGTTATAGATATGGTGATATCGATGCATATAATGAAAAAAAGTGTTTTTGTAAAGAAATTTATGTTTATGAAAAAACTAATTTACGTTTCGTCTATAGTCTGAACTTAAGTATTGTCAGGACAGTAGTCTCACCTGAAGTCTTATCTATAGTTTGAACTATTTTATCATCTGTTGTTTGAACCATAGTCTCATCTATAGAGTCTTCTGTAATCGTGTCTATAGTTAAGACTATAGTTTGGACTGTACTCTTGTCTATAGTTTGATTATAGTCTTGCCTATAGCTTGGATTATAGTCTTGCCTATAGTTTGGACTATAGTCTTGACAATAGTCTAGACTATCCTGGACTATAGTCTTGTCTATAGTCTTGTATATAGTCTTGTCTATAGTCTTGTCTATAGTCTGGACTATAGTCATGTCTATGGTCTGGACTATAGACATGTATATGGTCTGGACTATAGTCTTGTCTATGGTCTAGAATAAAGTCTTATTTATAGCATGGGCTATAGTCTTGTCTATAGTCTGGCTATAGTCTAGACTATAGTCTTGTCTATAGTCATGTCTATAGTCGGGATTATAGTCTAGTTCATATTTTGGACAATATTTTAGACTATAGGAAGTCCTGTCTATAGTCTGGACTGTAGTCACATGTACATATATACAGGACTGTAGTCTCATCTAAAGTTTGGAAATAATCTGAACTACATTATCGTCTTTAGGTATTCTCATTTAGAGTGTAGACCATAGTCACTTTTGAAGTCCTGATATTAGACTAGTTTATAATTTCGATTGTAGTCTCATCTATAATTTGAAGTATAGTCTGGTCTAAAGTATGAACAGTAGTCTGACTTATGTTCTATCTATAATCTGGACTATATATTAGCTTATAGTCTTGTCAGAAGTATAGTCTCATCTATAGTCTAACTTCAAAGTCAAAGCAAATCATTGAAATAAATTTGTCAATTAATTCGATTGGAATACTGAACAATGTCCCAACTTCTTTGACCTGTCACTATGAAATTTACCGTTCCTTAGTTAGTGTTGCTGGTGTTGTGCTGTTGACATGTTGATTGTTTTAAAAAGGCACTTTAGATTGTCAAATATGTCTCATGTACATACAATGTACAAACAACACTTTTGCATAAAACAAAATGTATGTACTTCGTTTGTCATTCATATTTCTTTATGTTTGTGTGTATGTAACGTCATTAGGAGGTGACACCTTGGCCAATAATTAGTTATACTCAAACGTAAACCTTTTGAAATTGTAATGAACTTCTCTATTTTAAGACCAATAGATTTCGATTGCAATACTTCTTTAGATCGGATCTAGTTCTACACTTTATACTTACATGAAAATATCCTAGGAGGATATCAACCTTTTGAATGCTTTGTTACACTTGGGAATTAATCAGTCCAAAATGTACTACATATGTATTTTGGAACCACCCTAATATTGATAGCTTTTAAAGTCACTTACATACACCGATACCAGGTTAATTTTTATTATTTACTTATTTATCCAAGGAAAATGACAGACTCCCTCTCCTTCTCTGGCACAGCACACATATTTTCAATGTATGAGTTTTTTTGAACAACTTCTTTTTTTAACAGGGAAATTAGATTTATTCATAATAGTATTTTGGACCTTTTAACATATTGTTGTCATCATATTAATATGATTTTAAAAGCATTAAAGTTGTTCTAGTTCTTTTTTTCCTGTTTCCGTTTGTTTTATTGTTCCTCTTGCCAAAAGGAGACAATAAATGCTGGAATGATGTATCGTCGTTGCCTGTGTGTGAATGTAAAAAATATGGAAAAAAACATAAAAACCACCACTTTTAATTTTGACCGGAAATTAAAGGAAATTGTTGTGTCATTTTCCATGTACACAGCTTAAAAGTTTGATAAGTGTTAAAAAAAATCTGTTTAAAATTGTGCAGCTTAAAATTGGAATAATTGGTTAAAGGCAATTTGATATGGGTAATTATGAGAACAATATGTATAAAAGGATGTAGATGGAGTAGGTTTAATATTTTATTTCTTAGATTATAGAATGATGTGAAAGATATTATTGTCCAAAAAAATTAATATGTCAGCAGGTATTTAATTGTTTAATAAGGGTTAATATAGGATGATTATAATATAACAAACTGCTCTAAATCCCCCAAAAAGTCCTGGGAAATTGTTAAAAAATATTTTTTGTTTTGTGTTTATTACGCATACTAGGGACTAGATAAACGAAACCTTTTAGAATTTATACTTATAAACTCATTTTGGACATTAAAGTCCATAATCAAAAAGTTTCTGGTTTATTGATCTTGTCAAACCATTTTAACTCATCAAAATATTGGTCTAACACCCACAAAAACGTGCACATTAGATCCTTATTATATCTAAACTAGACTATAGACTAGACTATAGACTAGACTATAGATTAGACTATAGACTAGACTATAGACTAGACTATAGACTAGACTATAGACTACACTATAGACTAGACTATAGACTAGACTATAGACTAGACTATAGACTAGACTATAGACTAGACTATAGACTAGACTATAGACTAGACTATAGACTAGACTATAGACTATACTATAGACTAGACTATAGACTAGACTATAGACTAGACTATAGACTAGACTATAGACTAGACTATAGACTAGACTATAGACTAGACTATAGACTAGACTATAGACTAGACTATAGACTAGACTATAGACTAGACTATAGACTAGACTATGGACTAGACTATAGACTAGACTATAGACTAGACTATAGACTAGACTATAGACTAGACTATAGACTAGACTATAGACTAGACTATAGACTAGACTATAGACTAGACTATAGACTAGACTATAGACTAGACTATAGACTAGACTATAGACTAGACTATAGACTAGACTATAGACTAGACTATAGACTAGACTATAGACTAGACTATAGACTAGACTATAGACTAGACTATAGACTAGACTATAGACTAGACTATAGACTAGACTATAGACTAGACTATAAGACTAGACTATAGACTAGACTATAGACTAGACTATAGACTAGACTATAGACTAGACTATAGACTAGACTATAGACTAGACTATAGACTAGACTATAGACTAGGACTATAGACTAGACTATAGACTAGACTATAGACTAGACTATAGACTAGACTATAGACTAGACTATAGACTAGACTATAGACTAGACTATAGACTAGACTATGACTAGACTATAGACTAGACTATGATATACATAGACTAGACATAGACTAGACTATAGACTAGACTATAGACTAGACTATAGACTAGACTATAGACTAGACTATAGACTAGACTATAGACTAGACTATAGACTAGACTATAGACTAGACTATAGACTAGACTATAGACTAGACTATAGACTAGACTATAGACTAGACTATAGACTAGACGATAGACTAGACTAAGACTAGACATAGACTAGCCTATAGACTAGACTATAGGACTAGACTATAGACTAGACTATAGACTAGACTATAGACGAGACTATAGACCTAGACTATAGACTAGACTATAGACTATACTATAGACTAGACTATGACTAGACTAGACTATAGACTAGACTATAGACTAGACTATAGACTAGACTATAGACTAGACTATAGACTAGACTATAGACTAGACTATAGACTGGACTATAGACTAGACTATAGACTAGACTATAGACTAGACTATAGACTAGACTATAGACTAGACTATAGACTAGACTATAGACTAGACTATAGACTAACTATAGACTAGACTATAGACTAGACTATAGACTAGACTATAGACTAGACTATAGACTAGACTATACTAGACTATAGATACTATAGACTAGACTATAGACTAGACTATAGACTAGACTATAGACTAGACTATAGACTAGACTATAGACTAGACTATAGACTAGACTATAGACTAGACTATAGACTAGACTATAGATTAGACTATAGACTAGACTATAGACTAGACTATGGACTTAGACTATAGACTAACTATCGACTAGACTATCGACTAGGATATAAATATACTATAGACTATAAAATTAGATTATAGATTAGACTATAAAATAGAACCGGACTATAGACTTGACTATAGGCCAGACTATATAACAAACTAAAACGGGACCTCTGGATACTCCCCTTGTTACTTAAATGAGCTCCATAAAATGTTTAAAATTTTTTACATATACAGGTCTGTCACACATTCCGATCGAAATGGTTTCAATTCCGTATTATTATTCCGATCATTTTTGTTTTAGCTTCTCCAAATTCCGAATTATTTCGTAAATTGACAAAAAATGAGTAAAATTATATAGATTTCATTTAAAATTGTTCTTGTTTAGCTAATCAAAACAAGAACCATGTTTTTAGTAAAGGTTCTTATTATTAAAACTAAGAAAAGCGTTAATTACATACAAATATCAATTCCACTTCAAAAACTGAAAGTGGTTTCATTCCGAAAGAATTTTTCGTTTTCTTTTTTAGAAGAAGCAAAAATACGGAAATAATTCCACTTTCGATCGGAATGAAATTCTGTGACAGGCCTGATAATTTATATTTATCTTTTTTCCAATTTTCAGGTGCCTTCCTTGTACCTTATTGTATAATGTTACTAGTTGGTGGCATACCGCTATTTTATATGGAATTAGCTTTAGGTCAACACAATCGTAAAGGTGCCATCACATGCTGGGGACGTTTGGTGCCGTTATTCAAAGGTTTGTTATACATATAAGATTTTAAATAAAAAATAAAATATTAATAAAATCCTTATTCTAGGAATTGGTTATGCTGTGGTCTTAATAGCATTTTATGTAGATTTCTATTATAATGTTATTATAGCCTGGTCATTAAGATTCTTTTTTGCATCATTTACAAAATCATTGCCATGGACGTCATGTTCAAACTATTGGAATACAGAAGATTGTCGACCGTTTGAACAACAAGCTGGTGGACGTTCCTTAATGGGAAATATGAGCGATATTTTTATAAATTCAACAATTACCTCTGAATCAAATGTAACATTTTCAAATTTAACCACCACTTTATCTACAACGCTGCCATCCAGCGAGCGTTTTCAGTCCGCAGCTTCGGAATATTTTAAGTAAGTTTCTTTTTTTATAAATCATGCAATTAGAAATGATTTTAATTAAATTTCTTTACTTGCAGTCGTTATATTTTAGAATTAGATAAAAGTGAGGGTCTACATGATTTGGGCGCCATTAAATGGGATATGGCAGCTTGTTTATTGGTAGTTTATTTAATCTGTTATTTCTCCCTGTGGAAGGGCATTAGTACCTCTGGCAAAGTGGTATGGTTTACAGCTTTATTTCCCTATGCGGTTCTACTTATATTGCTGATACGTGGTATAACATTGCCGGGATCTGCGATGGGTATACAATACTATTTAAATCCAAATTTTGATGCCATTTATAAGGCTGAGGTTTGGGTTGATGCCGCCACTCAAGTGTTCTTCTCATTGGGCCCTGGTTTTGGTGTACTACTAGCATATGCTTCTTATAATAAATATCATAATAATGTTTATAAGTAAGTGATTATTAATAATTTTGGTAAAATCTATCATTTAATTCACTTTGTTTCTCGTGTTACAGAGATGCTTTACTTACTAGTTGTATTAATTCGGCTACAAGTTTTGTAGCTGGTTTTGTGATATTCTCGGTTTTGGGTTATATGGCTCATAAATCGGGCCAAAACATAGAAGACGTAGCTACTGAGGGTCCCGGCCTAGTGTTTGTTGTTTATCCAGCTGCAATTGCTACCATGCCCGGCAGTACATTTTGGGCTTTAATATTTTTTATGATGTTGCTGACCTTGGGTCTGGATAGTTCAGTAAGTTTGTGTTATGAAAATTCTATATAAAGATTTCTTCCATTTAAAACTCACATATGATACCCTACACCATTTGAAAGACTAGTCTATAGACTAGTTTATAGACAGAACTAAATTAGACTATAGACTAGACTATAGACTAGACTATAGACTAGACTATAGACTAGACTATAGACTAGACTATAGACTAGACTATAGACTAGACTATAGACTAGACTATAGACTAGACTATAGACTAGACTATAGATTAGACTATAGACTAGACTTTAGACTAGACTATAACTAGACTATAGACTAGACTATAGACTAGACTATAGACTAGACTATAGACTAGACTATAGACTAGACTATAGACTAGACTATAGACTAGACTATAGACTAGACTATAGACTAGACTATAGACTAGACTATAGACTAGACTATAGACTAGACTATAGACTAGACTATAGACTAGACTATAGACTAGACTATAGACTAGACTATAGACTAGACTATAGACTAGACTATAGACTAGACTATAGACTAGACTATAGACTAGACTATAGACTAGACTATAGACTAGACTATAGACTAGACTATAGACTAGACTATAGACTAGACTATAGACTAGACTATAGACTAGACTATAGACTAGACTATAGACTAGACTATAGACTAGACTATAGACTAGACTATAGACTAGACTATAGACTAGACTATAGACTAGACTATAGACTAGACTATAGACTAGATAGACTAGACTATATACTAGACTATGGACTATACTATAGACTAGACTATAGACTAGACTAGACTATAGACTAGACTAGACTATAGACTAGACTAGACTATAGACTAGACTAGACTATAGACTAGACTATAGACTAGACTATAGACTAGACTATAGACTAGACTATAGACTAGACTATAGACTAGACTATAGATTAGACTATAGACTAGACTATAGACTAGACTATAGACTAGACTATAGACTAGACTATAGACTAGACTATAGACTAGACTATAGACTAGACTATAGACTAGACTATAGACCAGACTATAGACCAGACTATAGACTAGACTATAGACTAGACTATAGACTAGACTATAGACTAGACTATAGACTAGACTATAGACTAGACTATAGACTAGACTATAGACTAGACTATAGACTAGACTATAGACTAGACTATAGACTAGACTATAGACTAGACTATAGACTAGACTATAGACTAGACTGTAGACTAGACTATAGACTAGACTATAGACCAGACTATAGACCAGACTATAGACCAGACTATAGACTAGACTATAGACTGGACTATAGACTAGACTATAGACTAGACTATAGACTAGACTATAGACTAGACTATAGACTAGACTATAGACTAGACTATAGACTAGACTATAGACTAGACTATAGACTAGACTATAGACTAGACTATAGACTAGACTATAGACTAGACTATAGACTAGACTATAGACTAGACTATAGACTAGACTATAGACTAGACTATAGACTAGACTATAGACTAGACTATAGACTAGACTATAGACTAGACTATAGACTAGACTATAGACCAGACTATAGACCAGACTATAGACTAGACTATAGACTAGACTATAGACTAGACTATAGACTAGACTATAGACTAGACTATAGACTAGACTATAGACTAGACTATAGACTAGACTATAGACTAGACTATAGACTAGACTATAGACTAGACTATAGACTAGACTATAGACTAGACTATAGACTAGACTATAGACTAAACTATAGACTAGACTATAGACTAGACTAGAACTATAGACTAGACTATAGACTAGACTATAGACTAGACTATAGACTAGACTATAGACTAGACTATAGACTAGACTATAGACTAGACTATAGACTAGACTATAGACTAGACTATAGACTAGACTATAGACTAGACTATAGACTAGACTATAGACTAGACTATAGACTAGACTATAGACTAGACTATAGACTAGACTATAGACTAGACTATAGACTAGACTATAGACTAGACTATATGACTAGACTATAGACTAGACTATAGACTAGACTATAGACTAGACTATAGACTAGACTATAGACTAGACTATAGACTAGACTATAGACTAGACTATAGACTAGACTATAGACTAGACTATAGACTAGACTATAGACTAGACTATAGACTAGACTATAGACTAGACTATAGACTAGACTATAGACTAGACTATAGACTAGACTATAGACTAGACTATAGACTAGACTATAGACTAGACTATAGACTAGACTATAGACTAGACTATAGACTAGACTATAGACTAGACTAGACTATGACTAGACTATAGACTAGACTATAGACTAGACTATAGACTAGACTATAGACTAGACTATAGACTAGACTATAGACTAGACTATAGACTATAGACTAGACTATAGACTAGACTATAGACTATAGACTAGACTATAGACTAGACTATAGACTAGACTATAGACTAGACTATAGACTAGACTATAGACTAGACTATTGACTAGACTATAGACTAGACTATAGACTAGACTATTGACTAGACTATAGACTAGACTATAGACTAGACTATAGACTAGACTATAGACTAGACTAGACTATTGACTAGACTATGGACTTCTAAAAATATTCGAACTTTGGAAATTTAAATAATATTTTATTATTAATTTACAGTTTGGCGGTTCTGAAGCCATCATTACTGCCTTGAGTGATGAATTCCCCAAGATAGGACGGAATCGAGAAATCTTTGTAGCCGGTTTATTTTCTCTATACTTTGTAGTGGGTTTAGCTAGTTGTACCCAAGGAGGTTTTATTTCTTTCAACTTTTGGATCGTTATGCGGCAGGTTATTCCATTTTAGTGGCAGTATTCTTTGAGGCCATAGCAGTGTCATGGATATATGGTATAGAAATCTTAAATTAGCTTTTTTTATTACAATTAACTAAAATTGAATATTATACCAGGTACAAATCGCTTCTGTGAAGACATAAAAGACATGATTGGCTTTCGACCAGGCAAATATTGGCAAATTTGTTGGCGTTATGTAGCACCCATATTCTTGCTATTCATCATAGTCTACGGCCTTATAGGCTATCAACCATTGACCTATGAAGAATACGAATATCCCGGCTGGGCTAATGCCTTGGGTTGGTGTATAGCAGGCTCATCGATTATAATGATACCAGCAGTGGCTATTTTTAAATTATGCACTACACCCGGTACGTTGAGACAACGTTTGCGCATACTCACCACACCCTGGCGAGATCAACAGGTATCGGTTAATGGTGTAACAGCAGATGCAACGCAAGTACGTTTAACCGATACCAAAGAAGCTTCAGAAGTTTGAAATCAACCATTTGCTAGATTTCAAGTATATTATGTATAGTATAATAATTAATATAAATGTAATATTTAATAACTACAACTGTTTTATGTTTAAACTTTAAAGCTCCTGAAAAAAATTAGGCTTAATACGGATAATTTTTATGTTTATAAAAGAAAATTAATGCTCAAGTGAAGAAACATGCATGCAAAACAATGTTTAGGGAATTAGTTTATAAGTTTTGAATGAAAAAAAAAACATTTTGTACACTTAACTTGAAAATTTAAACAACAAATGCAACTTTCATATACAACGTACTTAGGTTTCTAAAGAAAAAAAAAACTAAAATGAACCTTAAAAAAATATATAAAAAGTTCTTGTAATTATTTTACAAATTATTAAGAAATATTATAAACAAAATACATAAAATGCTGTGTAGATAATATTAGAGGGAATTTAAGTAAATTTATTACCAAAAACAGAAATATTAATATAATATGTATTTGTTAAATTGCTTTGTTAGAAAAATTATTACAACAAAAAAAAAAAAGAAATATGTTTTGAATAATTTTACTGAATATGCCAATGGGAAATTGATAAAATTGTATATACAATATCAAATAACACAGAAAGAGTAGTTAAAAGCTTTAAAAAACTAGTTAAGTTAAAGAGATAACATAAAAAGTACCCCTCATCCCTTTAAATAGTCGTAATATGAGAGAAATTCAAATATTTTATTAAAATATTGGAAGTTTGTAAATTTTAAACTACAGCCAGGTTTAGAATATTACAAAACCATTTTTGATAAAATATTTCATTATTTATAATGTGTATTTCAAAAATTTTTTAGAAAATTTCGTTAATTTTTGAGCAGCCATTCAAAAATTTTCGTTATTTTTTATCTTAAATAAACTTTTACAGCCATAAAGTTTATTTACAGTTTTATATTTTTAAATTTATAAAAGCTCTTTTCAACAGCCATAGAAAAAAGCTTTTGCAAAATGATATTTCAAAATATTCACTGAAAATTCTGTCAAACTTTTTATATTTCTCTAAAATAATAATAATAATAATAATAATAATAATAATAATAATAATAATAATAATAATAATAATAAAAATAATAATATTAACAATAATATTAATCAACAAATGTATAACTTAAGCTAAAAACTTGTACAAAATCCAAAATATTACTTTTATGTTCAAATATTTACTTTTTATTTTTTAATTAATATAAAATATATATTTGAACTCACCAAATGACAGCCATATTTGGTAAGTTTGAATATTATATTACTTTTACATAACTTAGTTAAATCATTAAAAGCATTCTAATTAACTAATTTATCCAAACAAATATTTGAATAAACAAACACAGCCATTTTGTTTAGTCAAATATTCTTCTTATCATAAAACCTCTCACTCAGTTGTTATCAAAATTTATATTCTGATACAGTAAAGATTTAACTTTTTTTTTAAATAAATAAACGTTTTTAGTTAAGCAAAATTGAAGTTTTAATGCAAGAAATTCTTTGCTTTAACGTTGCAAAGCCGAGAATTATTTAAGCCGAGAATTTTTTAAAATAGACTAGACGATAGACTAGACCACAGACTATAGACTAGACTATAAACTAGACAAAAAACTAGGCAATAGACTAAACTATAGAATAGACTATAAACTAGACTATAGACTAAACTATATATTAGACTATAGGCTGGACTATAGACTAGACTATATCCAGCTGCAATTGCTACCAGGCCCGGCAGTACATTTTGGGCTTTAATATTTTTTAAGATGTTATTGACTTTGGGTCTGGATAGTTCGGTAAGTATTATGAAAATTCTATAAAAACCTACCCTACACCACTATTGACTAGACTGGGCTATAGACTAGTCTTTAGACTTGACTATAGCATAGACTATGTAATATACTATAGAAAAGACTATAGAAGAGACTTTAGACGAAGCTATAGACTAGATTATAGACTAGACTATTGACTAGACTATAGACTAGACTAGACTAGACTATAGACTCGACTATAGACTAGACTATAGACTCGACTATAGACTAGACTATAGACTAGACTATAGACTAGACTATAGACTAGACTATAGACTAGACTATAGACTAGACTATAGACTAGACTATAGACTAGACTATAGACTAGACTATAGACTAGACTATAGACTAGACTATAGACTAGACTATAGACTAGACTATAGACTAGACTATAGACTAGACTATAGACTAGACTATAGACTAGACTATAGACTAGACTATAGACTAGACTAGACTATAGACTAGACTATAGACTAGACTATAGACTATAGACTAGACTATAGACTGGACTATAGACTAGACTATAGACTAGACTATAGACTAGACTATAGACTAGAATATAGACTAGACTATAGACTAGACTATAGACTAGACTATAGACTAGACTATAGACTATAGACTAGACTATAGACTAGACTATAGACTACTAGCTATACCCAGTGTGCTTCGCTACCCTCATCGTAATGGAATAAAATAAATATTATTGTAAATGTATATATATCTGCAATATCAAAAAGTCCCCTATTTAAATTTATGTTTATATATTCAATATTTTAGAAAACTCAAAAAGTACCAGTTGAAGAACGAAAAATTACCAAAGGGTCCCCTTTTATAGATTCTCATTAACTCCGGGCTCCACATGGTTAATTTCATGTTATAAAAAACACAAAAAGTACCTTTTGAAGAACGAAAAATTACCAAAAAGTCCTCTTTTATATGTTCTCACTTACTCCGGGCTCTACGTACTTAATTTCATGTTTCTAGGTTCAATATAATAGAAAATTCAAAAAGTACCTTTTGAAGAACGAAAAAGTGCCGAAAAGTCCCCTTTTATAGGTTATCACTTAATCTTGGCTGTACTTGCTTAATTTCATGTTTCTAGGTTCAATATTATAGAAAATTCAAAAAGTACCTTTTGAAGAACGAAAAAGTACCAAAAAGTCCCCTCTTATAGATTCTCATTTACTCCAAGCTCTATATGCTTAATTTCATGCTTCTAGGATCAATATTATAGAAAATTCAAAAAGTACCTTTTGAAGAACGAAAAAGTACCAAAAAGTCCCCTTTTATAGATTCTCATTTACTCCAGGCTCTACATGCTTAATTTCATGTTTCTAGGTTAAATTTTATAGAAAACTCAAAAAGTACCATTCGAAGGACGAAAAAGTACCAAAAAGTCCCCTTTTATAGGTCCTCACTTAATTCGGGCTCTACATGTTTAATTTCATGTTTCTAGGTTCAATATTATAGAAAATTCAAAAAGTACCTTTTGAAGAACAAAAAAGTACCAAAAAGTCCCCTTTTATAGTTTCTCACTTAATCCAGGCTCTACATGCATACTTTCATGTTTCTATTTTCAATATTATAGAAAATTCATAAAGTACCTTTTGAAGAACGAAAAAGTACCAAAAAGTCCCCTTTTATAGATTCTCATTTACTACGGGCTCTAAATGCTTATTTTCATGTTTCTAGGTTCAATTTAATAGAAAACTCAAAAAGTACCAGTCGAAAGACGAAAAAGTACCAAAAAGTCCCCTTTTATAGATTCTCATTTACTCCGGGCTCTACATGCTTAATTTCATGTTTCTAGGTTAAATTTTATAGAAAACTCAAAAAGTACCAGTCGAAGGACGAAAAAGTACCAAAAAGTCCCCTTTTATAGATTCTCATTTACTCCGGGCTCTACATGCTTAATTTCATGTTTCTAGGTTAAATTTTATAGAAAACTCAAAAAGTACCAGTCGAAAGACGAAAAAGTACCAAAAAGTCCCCTTTTATAGATTCTCATTTACTAAGGGCTCTACATGCTTAATTTCATGTTTCTAGGTTAAATTTTATAGAAAACTCAAAAAGTACCAGTCGAAGGACGAAAAAGTACCAAAAAGTCCCCTTTTATAGATTCTCATTTACTAAGGGCTCTACATGCTTAATTTCATGTTTCTAGGTTAAATTTTATAGAAAACTCAAAAAGTACCAGTCGAAGAACGAAAAAGTACCAAAAAGTCCCCTATTATAGATTCTCATTTACTCTGGGCTCTACATGCTTAATTTCATGTTTCTAGGTTAAATTTTATAGAAAACTCAAAAAGTACCAGTCGAAGGACGAAAAAGTACCAAAAAGTCCCCTATTATAGATTCTCATTTACTCTGGGCTCTACATGCTTAAATTCATGTTTCTAGGTTAAATTTTATAGAAAACTGAAAAAATATCAATCGAAAGACGAAAAAGTGCCAAAAAGTCCCCTTTTATAGATTCTCATTTACTAAGGGCTCTACATGCTTAATTTCATGTTTCTAGGTTAAATTTTATAGAAAACTCAAAAAGTACCAGTCGAAAGACGAAAAAGTTCCAAAAAGTCCCCTTTTATAGATTCTCATTTACTCCGGGCTCTACATGCTTAATTTCATGTTTCTAGGTTAAATTTTATAGAAAACTCAAAAAGTATCATTCGAAAGACGAAAAAGTACCAAAAAGTCCCCTTTTATAGATTCTCATTTACTAAGGGCTCTACATGCTTAATTTCATGTTTCTAGGTTAAATTTTATAGACAACTCAAAAAGTACCAGTCGAAGGACGAAAAAGTACCAAATAGTCCCCTTTTATAGATTCTCATTTACTAAGGGCTCTACATGCTTAATTTTATGTATCTAGGTTAAATTTTATAGAAAACTCAAAAAGTACCAGTCGAAGGACGAAAAAGTACCAAAAAGTCCCCTTTTATAGATTCTCATTAACTAAGGCCTCCACATGCTTAATTTCATGTTTCTAGGTTAAATTTTATAGAAAACTCAAAAAGTACCAGTCGAAGGACGAAAAAGTACCAAAAAGTCCCCTTTTATAGATTCTCATTTACTCCGGTCTCTACATGTTTAATTTCATGTTTCTAGGTTCAATATTATAGAAAATTCAAAAAGTACCTTTTGAAGAACGAAAAAGTACCAAAAAGTCCCATTTTATAGATTCTCATTTACTCCGAGCTCTACATGCTTAATTTCATGTTTCTAGGTTTAATTTTAAAGAAAACTCAAAAAAGTACCTGTGTAGAACGAAAAAGTAGCGAAAAGTCCCTTTATTATTAATTTCATGTTTCTATTTCAGTATCATAGAAAACTCAAAAAGGACCAGTTGGAGAATGAAAAGTACCAAAAAATATCACTTGATACCGGGGTTCCAAATAACACCCCATTAGGATATTTAGTGTTTCTAAATTTAAAAATTTTATTTAAATTAGATCATTGTGGCTGAATAAAATCAAATTTCCCGTTTTTACCCCTTTTGGTACTTTTTTCCTCCCCATTAACGAAATAAAAATTCTATTCCAAAAAGTTGCAACATCGTAGTGGGAGCCCGTTATTATGTATTCATATGTATAAGTTAATAAACCAAAAACAATGTTTTATGAAAAAAGTACCAAAAATAGGTACAATTTTAACCCCTTAAACGTCCGAATATCCAAAAAGTACTAAATTCATATTTTTATTTTTTCGTTAAGTTATGAAGGAGTCAAAATATTTTTTGAATGTGCACTGGTTTAAAAGATACATGGGGTGCGAAAAAAGTACCAAAATACAGTTTTTACCCGTTTATTCCCTAAGGGGGCCGAATTTTAAAAAAGTATCAGACACCTGTCCGTTTATTTTTTAAATGAACGGCGATAAGCTTTAAACTGTTTTTGTATCTTTTCTAGTTTACGAGATATAAGGTTACCGAATTTACCCGTTTTTACCCTTTTTTACCCCCTAAACATTCGAATTTCCAAAAATCCCGTCTTAGTGGATCTATTTGGCGGGAGACCAACCTCCTGTCCAAATTTCAGCTCTTTAGCTTCAACCGTTTAGGCTGTGCGATGATGAATCAGTCAGTCAGTCAGTCAGTCAGTAACGTTAGAATTTTATATATATAGATAGACTAGACTATAGACTAGACTATAGACTAGAAACTATAGACTAGACTATAGACTAGACTATAGACTAGACTATAGACTAGACTATAGACTAGACTATAGACTAGACTATAGACTAGACTATAGACTAGACTATAGACTAGACTATAGACTAGACTATAGACTAGACTATAGACTAGACTATAGACTAGACTATAGACTAGACTATAGACTAGACTATAGACTAGACTATAGACTAGACTATAGACTAGACTATAGACTAGACTATAGACTAGACTATAGACTAGACTATAGAAAAGATTATAGACTAGACTGTAGAATAGATTATAAACTAAACTGTAGAATATAGTATAGACTAGACTATAGAATAGACTATAGACTAGAATATAGACTAGACCATAGAATATACTAGACTATAGACTATATTATAGACTTTAGACTAGATTATAGAAAAGATTATAGACTAGACTGTAGAATAGATTATTAACTAGACTGTAGAATATAATATAGACTAGACTATAGACTAGATTATAGACTAGACTAGAATATAGACTAAACCATAGACTAGAACATATAATATACTAGACTATAGACTATATTATAGACTAAACTATACACTAGACTATATACTATTGTATTGACTAAACTATAAACTAGATTAAATATAGACTAGACTATGGACTAGATTATAGACTAGACTATAGACTAGAATATAGACTAGACCATAGACTAGACCATAGAATATACTAGACTATAGACTATATCATAGACTAAACTATACACTAGACTATATACTATTGTATTGACTAAACTATAAACTACACTAAAGGCTACAGAATAGACTTTGCTAGTGGTCTATTGACCTATGGTTTATTTATCAGAAACTTAAAAGTCAGAAAAATTACCGAAAAATGCGATATTTTTCGATGTCAAAGAGAGCTGAAAAGAGTCCTACAGTAATAAGTTTTCCCATCCTGGTATATACTTTATATGGTGGGTAAATTATTTTGTAGAAAATACAAACGGAAAGGCAAACTGTCATACATATGTACATATGTATATGTACATATACCCGCCTGATTAAGGTGAAAGGTGTTCTTATACCGGTGAACTTGCAAATCGTATTTCGAATGTATCATAAGAACGGGCTTTATCGCCAGAGCGTGAATAACTTTCATAAGAAAATGACATGCATAAGTTTTCGTAATATGTAATTTTTTATAATTTTAACGGTATTTAAAAAGTACGTCAGCGCCATCTTTAGTAAAAATAAATTTCTTATCATAAAAGTATGGTAGCTCTAGAAAATGTTAAGACA
The DNA here is from genome assembly GCF_015586225.1 of Lucilia sericata. Classification (NCBI taxonomy): domain Eukaryota; kingdom Metazoa; phylum Arthropoda; class Insecta; order Diptera; family Calliphoridae; genus Lucilia; species Lucilia sericata. Next base: position 135,325 of record NW_023994663.1, on the reverse strand, counting down.
CCAACATATGTTTTGTCTTACGTTACAGCTGTGCATCACGTAACGCCACCAGAGACTTGCGCCGATTCGGCTTAAGCCGACTAAGTCTAGCCGCCGAACAAAATGTCAAAGCCGCCGCCGCCGAAAATTTTTCAGCTTAATACGGCTTGAAAATTTCGCCATATTTTGTACAATATACAGAATACTTTCACTAAATTTGTGGAATTTTACAATATAAAATTAATTTGTTTTCATTTAAGCAAGTTTTCTTTTATCTAATAATAAGCCGCTCATTGAAATTTGGCCGGTGTAGAACTTTGCTCAACGTTCGATGTATATGCTTCGCCTCAGATATTTTCGTGTTTTCGCGCCTAATTCGAGTCGCTGCTTTGACTTCAAACCAGCTTCGTTGACGTCAACGGAGCTACACCTTTTTACATTGCCGGTATGTCATACCGTAAAGGGCTAGGGTATCGAACATGTGTATTTCAAATGGGAAGTGCAGTTGATGTCAATTCTGCCGACTGCGAAAAGAAATTCTGCTAGAATTTTTCGCGCCAAACTGTTTTCTGCATTTTTTATTTGCCAAAGGCAAAAAAATCTGTTGCTGTGTGTGTGCGAAAATCTAAAATGACAGAAATGATATTCTTTAAATAAAAAAATAATTTTTTACTAAAAATTGAAATTAATAAGATTGTATGCTATAATACTACTATACCGAGGATCATTGTGCAAAGAAACAGCAAGTGTTTGGTTTAATTTAGATAAATTGTTAATAACTATGATGAAAATGTTTTTCCGGGGGGGCGTTGTTTTCGTTTAATACCCAAAAGCGTTTATTGAAATCTAGATTTGGCGTATTTGTGAGATCTAGAAGATTAAAAAATGGAAGTAATGGTGTTAATTAATTATTTATTGGTCTATAAAGAACGTCTTTCTTTTCAAGAAAGAGGAGGCATCATGATGGTCTCCTGGAAGAATGCCCACAAGAGAGTGGCAATTATATACCTAGTCACCTAGGCGGGTGTTGGTCGGTCGGCTAGTGGTGACATGGTATATTATCACCTAGAGGCAATGGACGGAAGCTGATTGCCGTATTCAGGGGGTATTCTTGGGATACATACTTATTATTATACCATTGATCTCAGCAGAATCACTACCATACACCCATAATAGAGCGCGATGTCTGTCTGGTGTGCCTTTCAGTGAAGCTCTTACAAGAAACAATTGTTAAGCCGCCTTTTATACAAATTTATAGCTTTGTAGAGAATGTCTTCACGGACCTAGAGGATATAACCTGGTTAGGTATGTAGATGTTGTTTGGGCAAAATATTGGTACTAACCATTGTGGGCTTTATGTCGACTTTAGGTCCCTTATAGTTGTCACACTATACCAAATAAGCATTCTTGCTGGAATTAAAGTTTAAAACAAGTTTAATTCCAGTCAAACATTCAAATTTCAAGTGTTGAAATACACTTTAATTCAATAGCATTCTCCAGTGAAAACGAAACTTGAATTCAAGTCGAACATTACAATGTTTTTACAGTATAATTCAATGCACGAAATCTATATACATACATATATATATAAAATTCTAACGTTTCTGACTGACTGACTGATTCATCATCGTAGAGCCTAAACGGTTGAAGCTAAAGAGCTGAAATTTCGGCAGGAGGTTGGTCTCCCACCAAATGTATCCAATAAGAAATTCGAATTTTTTGGGGGTTAAAAAAAGGTAAAAACGTAAATTCGGTAACCTCAAATCTCCTAAACTAGAAAAGTTACAAAAAAAGTTAAAGCTTATCGTCATTCATTTTAAAAAAAAGCGGGCAAGTGTCCGGTAATTTTTTCAAAATCGGACCCTTTGGGGAATAAACGATTAAAAATGTAATTTGGTACTTCTTTTTCAGAGACTTTTCGGAACTTTTTGGTTCTAAAAAGGTACTTTTTGAGTTTTCTCTTTTTCGTTCTTCTTTTTCTTTCTTCAAAAGGAACTTTTTGAATTTTCTATAATATTAAACCTAGAAACATGAAAGCATGTATAGCCCCGATTAAGTGAGGACCTGTAAAAGGGGACTTTTTGGTTCTTCAAAAGGTACATTTTAAGTTTTTGTATAATAATGAACCTAGAAACGTGAAATTAAGCATGTAGAGCCCGGATTAAGTGAGGTCCTATAAAAGGGGACTTTTTGGTACTTTTTCGTTCTTCAAAAGGTACTTTTTGAGTTTTCTATTATATTGAACATAGAGACATGAAATTATGCACGTAGAGCCCGGAGTAAATGAGAATCTATAAAATGGCTCTTTTTGGTACTTTTTTGTTCTTTGACTGGTAGTTTTTGAGCTTGCTACAAAATTTCGACTGGTACTTTTTGAGTTTTCCATAAAATTAAACCTAGAAACATAAAAATAAATATGTAGAGCCTGGAGTAAATTATAATCTATAAAAAGGGACTTTTTGGTATTTTTTCGTTCTTCGACTGGTACTTTTTGAATTTTTTATAATATTGAACCTAGAAACATGAAATTAGGAATGTACCGCCCGGATTAAGTGATAACATATAAAAGGGAACTTTTTGGTACTTTTTCGTTCTTCAAAAGGTATTTTTTGAATTTTCTATAATATTGAACCTATAGACATGAAATTAATCCTGTAGGGCATGGAGTAAGTGAGAGCATATAAAACGGGACTTTTTGGTACTTTTTCGTTCTTCAACTGGTACTATTTGAATTTTCTTATATAATGAACCTAAAAACATAAAACTAAGCAATCAGGGACTTGAGTGAATGAAAATTTAAACTGGAGTATTTCTGGTAATTTTTCGTTCATTAACTGGTACTTTTTGAATTTTCTAAAATATTGAATATATAAACATAAAATTAAACACGCAGTATCCTAATTGAACGAAAATTTATCTCGCTTACGTCCATTTTGCAAAAATGGCTCGATATCAATCGAAATTTTTATAGGCCATAATTGACCCTGCCCCCTTCAATAATTGATTTTAACGTTATTTACGTACTTAATAATACCATAATAAAACAATTTTTGTTGGAACGAAAATATGTAATGCAAATATGTATATGAAATCTTCTTGAGAATATGACTTAAACGCACATAAATGGATTTCAAATGTCGATGTCGACGAAAAAAACATTTTTAGGAACCGAAAAATAAAGTTATGAGGATCGGTCCGCCAATATAACCCTCTTACAGAAAATCAGTTTATAGCTAATGCATCATTCCAAAAGTTATCATTATGATAGAATTATAGTAGAATTAAAAAAAATACTTTAAATTATATATATTATTGATCCAAATCCACATTTAAGTCCCTAATCTGAAAATTACGGTGACGTTCTTATTAATCTAATGATCGGACCACTTCCGAAATTTGTTTTTTACGACATATGATTTGCCGAATATAACTCTTACTTCTTACTTATTTTAATAATAAATTACCGCTAAAATAGGAATAGTCTGCCTTTAAAGTTGCGAGTTTTCATACATTCTAATAATGTTTTCAAAGTGAAACTTTTGGAATATTTTTCAATCTCTTTGTGATCCCTTTAAATGATGTTGTTCTGGAAGAACTTTAACATCCATGTAAACATTTTGGGTAATAAATTCGGGGGACTACCAATGAGGGGAGCGGAACCTCCCATATGAATTAAATACAAAAATTCGTTTATCTGGGAAACTAATATAACTAAATTCTTCAAATTTTGCACGAACAACTTTAATATTCATCTGAACATTTTGGAGAAAAAAGGGCGTACTTTCATCTGGGGGGCTTGGAGCTCCCATATGAATTAAATAGAAAAATTCGTATATCTGAGAAACTATTAGAGCTAGAATCTTCAAATTTTACTGAAGAACATTTAGAGAATAACGGGCGAACTTTCAATGGGAGGTTTGGCACTTCCCATATGAATTAAATACAAAATTTTGTATATCTGGAAACTATTAGATTATTCAAATTTTTCATAAATTAAATTAAACGTGGAATCTCCCATATGTAACAAATTGTATATCTGGAAAACTATTGTAGTTAGAATCATCAAAATTGTTAAGTAGGTTTCTTATTTATATTGCTTTTAGGGTAGCACAGCACACTGGGTATAGCTAGTAAATAAACAAATAAAATATCTTTGTTTTTACGTTATTGATCATTTTCTTAATGCAAAATTTTTTAGAAACTGATTTTCTGCAAGATGTTTTATATGGAAGATAGGGTTAAATATCGGCAGATCCTAGTAAAACTTGGAGAAAGGATTTGTTTTTAATTTTTAAGAATTTTTTATTCATCCCTGCATAATTTCTCATACAACTTTTGAGTTTGCTCTGTTTTGTTGTTATAAACAATATATTTGCTTCCAAAATCCTACTTTCTGATCTCTCGGATTCCGTTTTTATTTAAAATCGTTGAAAAATTAAAAACTAAACGTAGTTGAAAACTTAGCCGGCTTACAGTCGATTTTAAGCCGCCGCCGACATATTTAGTGTCAGTCGCCGCCGCCGTTAATATTTGTCGGCGCAGGGCTCTGAACGCCACTGTCAAACTCACCATTGTCACATTTATAAATAAAAAAGTTGCATTTTTGGAAAAGTTTTTGTTATGAAATTATTTTAACTCAAAATTTATTAAAGAAACCTATAACAAAAACAATGAATAATTTAAGATTAATCAGGGAAATCAGTAAATTCAGGTATAGTTTTCTTAAACTTGCAACAAAACTAATTAAAACCACAATAAAAAATCTTACAAAATCTACTAACAGACAATGGCCGGTAAGAACGCTCCAACGCACAATGGCACAGAAAGCTGAAACGAAAACTAGTGCCAGCAAACAGCGTACACAAACCGAAGAAGATGTGGACAACGAGCCCATTAAATTCTTTGGCAGTCAGGCGGCAACATGGCGTGCTAAAGATACCAGAAGTGGCGGTTCCGATGAACATTTATGGTATCAGCCTTATGTTATTTCAGCCAGTTTGGCAGTATTTCTACTTTATTTCTGTGTGCTGCGCGAGGAAAGTGATATTGATTTGAAGCTGGAGGGCAGTTTGTTTGAACATGTTCAGGGTCTGGAAGAGGTGCAATTAACCATGAACTATAAGTATAATAAGGAAAATGGTTTGGATAATAAGGAAGTCATTAAGAGGCTTAGTGATTTGGGTATTGATGTTAAGTTATTAGATGCTGAAATAGCCCAAGGTAAATAAAGTTGTTTGGTTGGTTGATAATCTTAAGTAGTTTTATGTTTTGTGAATTTTTTCGAAAAGAAGATAATAAAATTATGAAAAAGCTAACAAATAAAAGAATTAAAGTGGTTTGACGAAAGAAGGTGGTATCGATGGATAGGAAATTGTGTGCATTTTTGGTAATACATATTAGCCACAACAGAAGTGGACTCATCAAAATCGTTTAGAAACCTGTTGTGATATTTAAAATGTGTTTTTGACATCTCGGTTGCCACTTCAGTTGCATTGCCACTAGCCAAAGTGAAGTGGTGACTGGATGTTTCTTAAGCAATCACGGGGAAACTTTATAAATATAGTTAGTTAGTTAGGGAGTTAGTTAGTTAGTTAGGGAGTTAGTTAGTTAGTTAGTTAGTTAGTTAGTTAGTTAGTTAGTTAGTTAGTTAGTTAGTTAGTTAGTTAGTAGTTAGTTAGTTAGTTAGTTAGTTAGTTAGTTAGTTAGTTAGTTAGTTAGTTAGTTAGTTAGTTAGTTAGTTAGTTAGTTAGTTAGTTAGTTAGTTAGTTAGTTAGTTAGTTAGTTAGTTAGTTAGTTAGTTAGTTAGTTAGTTAGTTAGTTAGTTAGTTAGTTAGTTAGTTAGTTAGTTAGTTAGTTAGTTAGTTAGTTAGTTAGTTAGTTAGTTAGTTAGTTAGTTAGTTAGTTAGTTAGTAGTTAGTTAGTTTAGTTAGTTAGTTAGTTAGTTAGTTAGTTAGTGTTAGTTAGTTAGTTAGTTAGTTAGTTAGTTAGTTATAGTTAGTAGTTAGTTAGTTAGTAGTTAGTTAGTTAGTTAGTTAGTTAGTTAGTTAGTTAGTTAGTTAGTTAGTTAGTTAGTTAGTTAGTTAGTTAGTTAGTTAGTTAGTTAGTTAGTAGTGTTAGTTAGTTAGTTAGTAGTTAGTTTTAGTAGTTAGTTAGTTAGTTAGTTAGTTAGTTAGTTAGTTAGTAGTTTAGTTAGTTAGTTAGTTAGTTAGTTAGTTAGTTAGTTAGTTAGTTAGTAGTTAGTTAGTTAGTTAGTTAGTTAGTTAGTTAGTTAGTTAGTTAGTTAGTTAGTTAGTTAGTTAGTTAGTTAGTTAGTTAGTTAGTTAGTTAGTTAGTTAGTTAGTTAGTTAGTTAGTTAGTTAGTTAGTTAGTTAGTAGTAGTTAGTTAGTAGTTAGTTAGTTAGTTAGTTAGTTAGTTAGTTAGTTAGTTAGTTAGTTAGTTAGTTAGTTAGTTAGTTAGTTAGTTAGTTAGTAGTAGTTAGTTAGTTAGTTAGTTAGTTAGTTAGTTAGTTAGTTAGTTAGTTAGTTAGTTAGTTAGTTAGTTAGTTAGTTAGTTAGTTAGTTAGTTAGTTAGTTAGTTAGTTAGTTAGTTAGTTAGTTAGTAGTTAGTTAGTTAGTTAGTTAGTTAGTTAGTTAGTTAGTTAGTTAGTTAGTTAGTTAGTTAGTTAGTTAGTTAGTTAGTTAGTTAGTTAGTTAGTTAGTAGTTAGTTAGTTAGTTAGTAGTTAGTTAGTTAGTTAGTTAGTTAGTTAGTTAGTTAGTAGTTAGTTAGTTAGTTAGTTAGTTAGTTAGTAGTTAGTTAGTTAGTTAGTTAGTTTAGTTAGTTAGTAGTTAGTTAGTTAGTTAGTTAGTTAGTAGTTAGTTAGTTAGTTAGTAGTTAGTTAGTTAGTTAGTTAGTTAGTTAGTAGTTAGTTAGTTAGTTAGTTAGTTAGTTAGTTAGTTAGTTAGTTAGTTAGTTAGTTAGTTAGTTAGTAGTTAGTTAGTAGTTAGTAGTTAGTTAGTTAGTTAGTTAGTTAGTTAGTAGTTAGTTAGTTAGTTAGTAGTAGTTAGTAGTTAGTAGTTAGTTAGTTAGTTAGTTAGTTAGTTAGTTAGTTAGTTAGTAGTTAGTTAGTAGTAGTTAGTTAGTTAGTTAGTTAGTTAGTTAGTTAGTTAGTTAGTTAGTTAGTTGGTTAGTTGTTCTTATCAAACGTCTTTAATTGTCCAACCCTGTTAATTTTTAAGTTGCCATATTGTTGTAAAAATTACAATTAGTTTAGCAAAGGAACAAACCTCTGTGGTTATGGTGGAAGTATTAGCTAAACTTAAATAATAAAGACCTTTCGAATTGCATTATCTAAGGTCCCACCGAATACTCTTTTATATTAACTAAGCGATTACAGACAAAATAATCAGTGGGCAAAGAAAATAATGAAAAATTTGTCGGAATTCCTTTTGTTTGAGATTTTTAAATCGAATATGGATTCAGTTACAGTGGACGTCCAATAGTACGTATACTCTTTATTACGAATATCCAATAATACGAATGGCAAAATTGTTGCATTGTCTACTCTATAGTACGAATAAAGTCACAATTTTTCTGTTCGATAGTACGAATAACGCATTTTTTATGGGAATTTTGGTTTTATTTACGTATGAATGAAGTTTTTATTATGTTTTTATTTTATTATTTCGGTATCATTCACCTTAAGCTCAGTAATTTTGAAGTTTTTTTGTATTTATTACAAGTGTTTTGTATTTTTAAAAATCCTATACACACAATTTACTGCATGTATATTTACTAATCAACAATTATTTAGTATTATTAGTTTATTTTATTGGAATTTTGATGACCCAAGAGAAGAAATTAAATTGGATGATAACGCCAATGAGGAAAGTATTTTATTAGTTCCCGACAATAACTCTGCTGAGAACAATATCGAAGCCTCAAAAGCGCTGTTATTGAAAAAGCCGTAAGAATCATTTTACAATGTAATAAACATCGATGTTAAATGATGGATTTTTTAATAAGTAAAATGATATTTATATATGTACATATGTATGTATGAACTGTTAATTTTGAAAGTAGTGTGACTCCACATTCCAAACAATGGGTTTAAGGATAACTATTCTAATTTTTAAGAGAAAATTATAAATTAGAGAATTGTGGTATATTCCATTCAAGTTTCTAATAAAAGTTTTATGTAACCTGAACATTTTAATACATTTTAGAACACATATGTAAATTGCAAATTATCTTTGGCACACATCTTTTTAAAAACATTAAAATTTAAAACCTTCTACATATATCTCATTTCAACCATTGGACTCACGATACTTTCAAAATTAACAATTCATATACGTAAATATGTCCCTTTTATGCCTGTTTATGTACAAGAAATTTATTTAATACCCCATTTACACATACACGAAATCTAGTAGATTTCATTTAAAATCTTTTTCCAAATCTAGTCCGTTTACACTTACTATTCTTGACATTTAGGAAGATTTCATTTTTTCTAATATACAGTGTCTCTCATAAGTATTCGAATTTAGGTATAATATGAAAAGAAACCAAATTTAATAATATATTTTGAATGCAAAATTCATAACTTAATTTGTTAAATTGTCTAGACAGTCCTTAGCTTTGATATCACACTTTTTAAAACTTTAAAAATTCACATTTACTTAAATTAATTTAGCTTTATTTAAAAAAAGTCCATAAAATTACCTCACAAAAGTATACGAATTTTTCCTGTATTTCATATTTGACTATATTATACGAAACACAAAAATTAGAATCTAATGTTTTTTTGCTAAAAATTGTTTTAAGGGGTAACTATCAACCGAATGGATATATTTTTGGCCCATTTGGTCCACAATTTTGGGGCATTTGTGCCATCTTTTCATGTAATATCATTAAAATGGCGATTTTGGCAATATTTGTATTTTTTCTCCTTTTTCCCAGAGATAAAACCAAAATTTGTTATTGGGATTTAATATACCCCTTGGGGTATCTAAAAACAATATTTTTTGTTACAAGAATCTGTATTTAAACGTTTCAATATATATTATTGGAATCATTCTTCTATCGCTAATTCAATTTATTGGAACTCAAGTCCATTTTTATAATACCAGGGTCAAAAATTTTCGGGGAAACTTGTCTTCTATATATTGTTTTAGATATCAGCTGTTATACATTTAAAGTCTTCAATATATTGTGGAAGTGTACAATTCCAAAGCATGCCTCGAAGAAACGTCATTCAATATAGTGGAATCATTCTTTTTATAACCAATGGCCTCTAGGCTGAATGTCACCATATCATTATGGTCTAACTCAAAAATATTGATATCTGTTTAAATATTATCTACTATGATCAAAATAAACCCAAAAATTTGGACATACAGCGTTGTTGTAATGGGCAACATAATCGTGAATGTTATGAGTAGTAAAAACTGAAATCTACTGTATAGGATGACGTTTTGTTAAGGCATGTTTTGGAGTTGTATACCACTACGATGCTTTGAAAATTTAAAATATATTAGTGCTAATATCTACAATAATATATACTAGCCAAATTTGTCGGAAAATATCGATCCTAGTGATACGAAAAGGCTCTTAAGATCCAGATAATTCAATTAGAAATAGAAAAACGATACCAAAAATATATCTTGGAATGTTTAAATACAGGTCCTTATAACAAAAATTATTATTTTTAGATACCTACCTCAAGGAATCTATTAAATCCCAATATTAAATTTTGGGTTTATCTCTGGAAAAAGAGAAAAAAATGGCAAATATGGTCAAAAATCGTCATTTTAATGATATTATATGAAAAGATGGTACAAATGCCCCAAAATTGTGGGCCAAATGGGGCAAAAATATATCCTTTCGGTTGATAGTAACCCCTTGAAACAATTTTAAGCAAAAAGACCATTCGATTCTAATTTTTGTGTTTCGTAAAATATGGTCAAATATGAAATACAGGAAAAATTCGTATACTTTTGTGAAGTAATTTTATGGACCTTTTTTTAAAAAAAGCTAAATTTATTTAAGTAAATGTAAATTATCCAAATTTTAAGGAGTGTGATATTAAACCTTAAGACTCTCTAGAAAATATATCAAATTTAATTATTAATTTTACACACAATAAATATTATTAAATTATGTTTCCTTTAAAGGACACCTAAATTTGAATACTTATGTGAGACACTGTATCTTGAAAAAGTGTGTGATATGAAAAATAAGAAGGAAAAATGGGATATTTATCAAAATTCCATTTAAAATAAAAAAATAGATATTTAAATATAACATTACCTTTTATTTTAGATTAACTTTTCATTCATGTTTTTCAATTTATAAAAATTTTGTCGACATTTTTTTTTTTGTTTGTTTTGTTTTCCTCTTTTTTCTTGTGTAGTGTCGTATTTTTTAGTATTATTTATGAAAAAACAGAGTTGCATCACTAAAAACTATTAGATTTTGAGTAGATTTTAATGAAATCTAGTTACGAAGTAGATTTTGTTTTATATGGGAAATCTAGTTAAAATCAAGTAGATTTGGCTCGAAATCTCATAAGTACTAGATTTCGTGTATGTGTAAATGGGGTATAAAATAATACACATTTATTATATTTTGTTCCGTTATGTAATTTTTCATGTAAAATAAAACAAAAATAAATAAAATCCAATATTTTATGTGTATTATTTGAATTTAAACATACAAAATGTGTTGTTCAATAATACGAATTTTTCGGTATTACGAAAGGGCCTGACACTATATAATTCGTACTAGTGGACTTCCACTGTATATGAATCTCATAGCGATCTGGAAAGCGACGGTACTGATACGAGAGCATATAGTTCTAGGATCTGTCAAGCTGCACTTACAATACTGGAACATTGCAGAAATGCTCTTATCAATGTTATAAGGCCGTTTACAATAAGGCTGTTTTGGATACAGGATACTGCAATGTACAGGCATTGACGTAAATAAAAGTGACAGAAGGGTCAAACCACCTATTTGTAACAATTAAAGGATGATCTCTGATAGATTTCGGGACAAAACTAATCAGTCATGGAGGGCTTCAAAGTCCAAAACCTGATGCGAAAGCAACCAAAGTATTTGTTCGACTGGATTGTTCAATTAAGGCCTTTATTGGCAAATGGGACGTGTCTATACCTTTTATAGGCTATGTGAAGATCGGAAGAAGCTAGAGGCAATTGAATTGGTTAACAAGTAGATTCCACAACGAATTGGGTAATATTGATGAATGTAGTCGTTCTTTCGGTTGGAGGTTACAAAGAAGTTTCAGATAATCTGTCAAATAACTTTCTTGATCTGTTATTGACTGTTTTCTTTCTTATATCCTGTTTATAGTTTTTTATTTGTATTTCTCTTCTATCTTCATATCGAAGGTACATATTTACAATGGACCATAACTTCCTCCGATTAGCCCTTCCTAACCTTACCTAATGGTGTATTACATATTTTATGTAAAAAAAAATTAACAAACAGTGTAATTTTCTTTAATTTTTCTACAATAAAGTGCAATAATTTATTGAAAGTGATAGTTAAATCTTAAAATTATTTTATGTGTTCTTTTAATTAATTTAATTAGAAAATGTAATAACAATAAAAGTGCAGTAGTTAATAAATCTATAATAGTGATTCCTGAAAATAAAGAAAAAATAAATGTAAATAGTTAAGTCCTTTTGAAAATAAGTAAACAGTTCTTTACATTAAATTAAAACTGATATTAACAGAAACTAGCAAAAAACGGACATGCTATTAAGGAAAAGGAAATAAACAAAATTAAGAAAAAGACTCACCTTTATTTCCTTTTACTAGCAGTTAATAAAAAACATAATTTTGTTATATATTTTTTCGTTAATTTTAGCTATAATTTGATTTTTATTATTTTGTTTATAAGTATTTTTTTTTTTCAGCTAATTATAAATCTTTTCGTTTTTTTTACTCAACATTCTTCATTCATTACTTTGCTTTCTTTTCTCGTCGTTTATATTTGTGTTTTTTTTTTCATTTGCAATAAATTTAAATTGTTAAAAAAATAATATTTTAAAGTCATACACAACATGTTTTTTTTTTTTTTTTTTGTTATACATTTTCAAAAATAAATGCACAGACAAATGAGTTGAAATAATTGTTAATTAAAGCAACTGTATGCAAACCAAAAAAATAATCTTGATTAATTTGTTTATTTTTTTATAAATTGAAATAAAGTAGCTTTAAACAAAATTACCGTCATATTAATTTGCTGTATTAATGCTATTTTTTTTTAATAATTTTTATTTTATATTTATGTAACAATATGTATTATTAACAAGAAGTTAATTAAAATACAGTATGATTTCAGTTTGTTTTTAGGGGAGTGCCGGAAATTATGTTTGCGAATTGATTGTTTGTGTTTTTTGCATTAAGGATAATCACAGTTTTATATTGAATAGTTAACAATTTTTAAAACTGTATTAATAAAGGACATGATATAAATGTTTACATATTTCTAATTTGTTAGAAAACTGTGAATATCCTTAATTTGCCACAGTTTTTCGGTTAATGGTTGTACTTAATTTAATGGAAAACTATGATTTTTTTTTTGTAAATTATATGATTATTGTAGGTTTTGCATATTTTATAATTGTTTAAAGCATTTAATCCAATTTCAAATATCCCAATATTAATGATGTACATGTGTAATATCATTAAAAATTGCTTAAGTTAAACGTAAGTTACGTAAATTTAAAACACATATTTATTGAAAATTATTTTTAAAACAGATTTGTCTAATAGCACAATTCTTTATAAAAATAAAATTACAAAATGTACCGGATTTTTCAGCTGATTTGTGAATAATTTACTAGTTGATATAAGAGTAGTATAACATTTGGTAATTATTCAAATTCACTGAGTTCATATAAAATTTCACTGAACTAGAACTGAACTAGAACTGAACTAGAACTGAACTAGAACTGAACTAGAACTGAACTAGAACTGAACTAGAACTGAACTAGAACTGAACTAGAACAGAACTAGAACTGAACTAGAACTGAACTAGAACTGAACTAGAACTGAACTAGAACTGAACTAGAACTGAACTAGAACTGAACTAGAACTGAACTAGAACTGAACTAGAACTGAACTAGAACTGAACTAGAACTGAACTAGAACTGAACTAGAACTGAACTAGAACTGAACTAGAACTGAACTAGAACTGAACTAGAACTGAACTAGAACTGAACTAGAACTGAACTAGAACTGAACTAGAACTGAACTAGAACTGAACTAGAACTGAACTAGAACTGAACTAGAACTGAACTAGAACTGAACTAGAACTGAACTAGAACTGAACTAGAACTGAACTAGAACTGAACTAGAACTGAACTAGAACTGAACTAGAACTGAACTAGAACTGAACTAGAACTGAACTAGAACTGAACTAGAACTGAACTAGAACTGAACTAGAACTGAACTAGAACTGAACTAGAACTGAACTAGAAACTAGAACTGAACTAGAACAGAACTAGAACTGAACTAGAACTGAACTAGAACTGAACTAGAACTGAACTAGAACTGAACTAGAACTGAACTAGAACTGAACTAGAACTGAACTAGAACTGAACTAGAACTGAACTAGAACTGAACTAGAACTGAACTAGAACTGAACTAGAACTGAACTAGAACTGAACTAGAACTGAACTAGAACTGAACTAGAACTGAACTAGAACTGGACTAGAACTGAACTAGAACTGAACTAGAACTGAACTAGAACTGAACTAGAACTGAACTAGAACTGAACTAGAACTGAACTAGAACTGAACTAGAACTGGACTAGAACTGAACTAGAACTGAACTAGAACTGAACTAGAACTGAACTAGAACTGAACTAGAACTGAACTAGAACTGAACTAAAACTGAACTAGAACTGAACTAGAACTGAACTAGAACTGAACTAGAACTGAACTAGAACTGAACTAGAACTGAACTAGAACTGAACTAGAACTGAACTAGAACTGAACTAGAAACTGAACTAGAACTGAACTAGAACTGAACTAGAACTGAACTAGAACTGAACTAGAACTGAACTAGAACTGAACTAGAACTGAACTAGAACTGAACTAGAACTGAACTAGAACTGAACTAGAACTGAACTAGAACTGAACTAGAACTGAACTAGAACTGAACTAGAACTGAACTAGAACTGAACTAGAACTGAACTAGAACTGAACTAGAACTGAACTAGAACTGAACTAGAACTGAACTAGAACTGAACTAGAACTGAACTAGAACTGAACTAGAACTGAACTAGAACTGAACTAGAACTGAACTAGAACTGAACTAGAACTGAACTAGAACTGAACTAGAACTGAACTAGAACTGATTAACTATGTAGACATTCATATATTTCTTATAAAATGTTTCCTCAATACTAACATATAAAAATCCTGTCTAACTAGGATTTATGTATTTTAATTTCTTTTAACTCCTCTTTTTAGATATTTTTCGCACAACAAAAAAATTGCTCCTAATAACATTGCTCTGATTCTGATAGCACACATTTGTTATTAACAATTATTAGGGCATTTAGGATTAAAAAAATATTTTCTTTGAATTAATAAAAATGGAACATGGATTAAATGCTTTTTCAAATATATATTGATTTGTTTTTTGCAATAAAAAATCCTAATGAAAAACATAAGTAAATAAAAAGGATATTCATTTGCTTTTGTGCATGTAGTTGTTTAGTTGGTTGGATGGGTGTTGTTGACTGGGTGGTCGATTAGTCGGGTATGAGTTTCTAAGGGTGCATTTAAAAAATATATATATTTATGTTTTTCTATGTATGTAAGTATGTTTGTATGTATATTCGTAAGTATTTTATTTTCTTATGTATTTATTTAGGTATATGTGTTAAAGTATATAAAATTGTACTAATGTACGTCATCTATGCATTTGTGTATATACATCTGTATGTATGTATATAAGTATGTATGTATTTTGTATCTATGTATATAGATTTTATTGTATTTTTTATATTTTTCAAAATCATAAAACAACAACAATTAATGCTTTTTAATGGTGTTGTATAAATTATATGTATAAAACCTAGCTTGTATGTGTGAATGTAAAAAAAAAATTAATACCAACATATTTTGTTGTTAATTTTCCCTTTATTTTTGTTTTTATTGTTGTTTGCTTTCAAAACCATCATACAATAATTTTTACTCGCATTAAAGTGGGTCAATAGAAAACAAATAATGGAAAACTATTTAAGTATTTAAGGTCAGTGAATATTTAGGATTCCATTGCAGAATTGCTAAAAGAGAATGAAAATTCCTATTGACTATTGTAAACAATTATGCCATAAATTAAATCAGGATAAATAAATAAATATTTATTATTTTGAATTAATGGGATTTATTAGATTTGCACAAAAATTAGTTTATTGTATTATTATGGTTTAAATGATTATAAATGAATTTAGAAATTATGTACATATTGAAGAACAAATTAATAAAATTTGTGAATAGAAAAGTAACCAATGAGGAGTCGGCCTGTTGTCCTCTGAAATATGAGGACTTGTTCAATATAAGTATTAGCTGATTTGTGTGAAATACTTTCATCAAGAACACAACAATTTGTAGTCGATTGGTCACGTGGAAAGAAACTCCCGGCGAAAGTGACACAAAACTCTTGTAATAAAATCAAATTTAAATCGAAGATTTACAAACAATACAATCTCTAACTTCCCTCACAAAATCCGTATCCAATGTATACGTAAGGGTCATTTCTTGATAAAATCAATCAACAGATTCGATCATAGCCTATTCGATAGGCTCGCCCATAGATTAGTTAGTAGACCACTCAACAGATTATACACTAGAAAAACGACACTAGACTAATTAACATACTAGTCAATAGACTAGTTACTAGACTAGTCAATAGTCTAGTCACTAGATTAGTCAAAATAGTCTAGTCACTAGACTACTGACTGAATGAGTCAACATATTAGTCAATAGACTCGTCCATACAATAGTCAGTATGCTAGTCAAGACCAGTTAAGAATCTTGTCACTTAACTATTCATCATACTAGTCAATAGACTATCCAATATATTATTCTCTAGACTAGTCAATAAACTAATCAATAGACTTGTCACTGAACTATTCAACAGTCTAGCAAAGAAACTACTCAACAGATTAGTAAATAGACTCGTCCATAGACTTGTCAGTACATTAGTCAAGAAAATATTCAATAGACTATTCACTAGTCTAGACAACAGACTACTGACTGAATTAGTCAAGAGAGTAGTCAATAGATAAGTCAGTAAACTATTCAACAGACCAGTTAATAAACTAGTCAATAGACTATTCACTAGACTAATCAATAGACTAATCACTATACTGGTCAGTTAGTCAATTAGTCAATTGACTATTCACTAAACTATTGAATTGTCTATTCACAAGTCTAGTCACTAAAGTAGTCAATAGACAATTCACTAGAAAAGTCAGTAGACTACTGACTGAACTAGTCAACATATTACTCAGACTAAGACCGGTTAAGAAACTAGTCACTAGAATAGTCTATAGACTATTATTATACTAGTCAATAGACTCGTCCCTAGACTACCCAATTAACTATTCTCTAGACTCGACAATAAACTAATCAACAGACTGAACTGTTCAACAGTCTAACCAAGAAACTACTCTACAGATTAGTTAATAGTCTAGCCAAAAGACAGGTCAATAGACTACTGACTGAATTAGTCAACAGATTAATCAGTAGAATCTCCAACAGACCGGTTAAGAAAGTAGTCAATGGACTATGCACTAGACTAATCAATAGACTAATCACTAGACTGGTCAATAGGCTAGTCACTGAGCTGGAAATTAGTCAATTCACTAAACTAGCCAATAGTAACTAGGCTAGACAATGGATTAGCCAAAAGCTGGTCACTAAACTAGACAATAGTCTAGTCTAGAAATAGCTCACAACTTCGGTCAAATCGGTCAGAAATTATTAATATAGGCTTAGGGCAGCATGATCAAACTGTAGATAAGTTTTACATTA
Source organism: Lucilia sericata (assembly GCF_015586225.1). Classification (NCBI taxonomy): domain Eukaryota; kingdom Metazoa; phylum Arthropoda; class Insecta; order Diptera; family Calliphoridae; genus Lucilia; species Lucilia sericata. The sequence goes on along the minus strand of NW_023994663.1, from coordinate 118,287 downwards.
GCAAAAACTGGTTCTTAGAAAAGTGTTTGGAGGTAATTAGGAATCACAAACAAGAATTTAAAGATTTTCTCTTTGAATTCATTCTCGAACTAGTTATTTGGAACAAATTCAAAACCTTTTCCAGGATTTGACATATATAATTTTAACTAAACAAAAAACAGCTGTTCCTTTCTATTTGTTGATCTAGGTATGTGTGTGTGTCTTATGATTTTTTCACTTTAATATCAATTAAATATTATTGAATTTGTAAATAGTTTTTGTTTTTTTATTTACATATATATGGGTATATGTATATTTAAATTGTTTATTTATGGCTTTACATATACATACATTTAAATATATATATTTTTTTGCATTTTATTTTTAATAATTTCTAGCACTATAATTTATTTATTTTTTTTATTTTAACTTGGTTTCTTTGTGTTATTGATATGACTTTGTTTGTTGTTATTAAAGATGAGTTGAGTTGTTGTATTTATGTGTGAAATTTTATTATTTCTTTTTATTTAAGCTTTTTGTTGCACTTTTCTCTATTTATTATTGAAGAAAAAACAAAAAAAAAAATAATAATAATAATGTTAAAGATAAAAATAATTTCTTTTTTATGTGGTAAAAATAGAAATAATGGTTTTATATTTCCATTCATTAAAATGTTCAACCTCATTTGCCGTTGGTAGGAAAAAAAGTCATGCTAGAAAATATATTAGCTCCATTCACTAGTGGCGTGAGTTGTATAAGTTGTAGGTGGTATAAAAAATAATTGTAAGGGTTTTGAAAGAAAAGTACGAAGGTATTAATTTTTCATCTATGTTATTAAAAGTACATAAGTACATATGAAGGTGTTGATCATATTCTAAAGTATAGTATAGATTATATATCTGATTATAGTCCATATAATGTACCAGAATATTCACAGTCCAGAGTCCAAATATAAAAACATACTATAGGGCGAACTATAGGCTAGACCATAGTTCAGACTACAAACCATATTTCAGAATATAGTACAGAATTGACCAGTCTATAAAAAAAACTATAGACCAGTCTATAAACAATACTATTGACCTGTCCATAGACAAGACTATAGGCTAATCTATATACAACAATATGGACTAGTCTATAGAAAAGACTATAGACTAGTCAATAAATATGACTATATACAAGCCTATAAACATGACTATAGATCAGCCTAAAAACGAAACTATAGACAAGACTATAGAACAGCCTATAGATCAGTATATAAACAAGGCTATAGACCAGTACATAGAAAAAACTATAAACTAGTACATAGACCAGTATATAGACGAGTCTATAGACAAGACTGTAGACCTGTATATAAACCAGTATATAGACAAGACTATATATAGATCAGTATATAGACCAGTCTATAGACAAGACCATAGACAATACTATAGAAATGACTATACTATAGAAAAGACTATAGACAAGACTATAGAAAAGACTATAGAAAAGACTATAGATAAGACTATAGACAAGACTATAGACAAGACTATAGACAAGACTATAGATAAGACTATAAACAAGACTATAGACAAGACTATAGACAAGACTATAGACAAGACTATAGACAAGACTATAGACAAGACTATAGACATGACTATAGACAATACTATAGACAAGACTATAGACAGGACTATAAACCAGTCTATAGACAAGACTAAAGACCAGTCTATTGACAAGACTTTAGACCAGTCTATAAACAAGACTATAAGCAAGAATATAGACTATAGACAAGACTATAGACAAGACTATAGACAAGACTAAGACCAGTCTATGGACCAGTCTACAGAGAAGACTATAGACCAGTCTATAGATACGACTATAGACCAGTCTATTGACAAGACTATAGACCAGTCTATAGACAAGACTATAGATCAGTCTATTGCCAAGACTATATATCAGTCTATTGACAAGACTATAGACCAGTTTATAGGCAAGATTATAGACCAGTATATAGACAAGACTTTAGACTAGTCTATAGAAAAGACTATAGACAAGACTATAGACTAGTCGATGGACAAGACTATAGACAAGACTATAGACTAGTCGATGGACAAGACTATAGACTAGTCTATAGACAAGATTATAGATCAGCCTATAGACAAGACTGTCGACCAGTCTATAGACAAGACTATAGAACAGTTTATTGACAAGGCTATAGCCCAGTCTATAGACGAGACTATAGACAATTCTATAGACAAGACTATAGACATGACTATAGACAAGACTATAAACAAGAGTGTAGACAAGAATATAGACAAGAATATAGACAAGACTATAGACAAGACTATAGACAAGACTATAGACAAGACTATAGACAAGACTATGGACAAGACTATGGACAAGACTATGGACAAGACTATAGACAAGACTATGGACAAAACTGTAGACAAGACTATAGACAAGATTATAGACAAGACTATAGACAAGACTATAGACAAGACTATAGACCAGTCTATAGACAAGACTATAAACAAGACTATAGACAAGAATATAGACAAGACTATAGGCAAGGCTATAGACAAGACTATAGACAAGACTATAGACAAGACTATAGACAAGACTATAGACAAGACTATAGACAGGACTATAGACAAGACTATTGACAAGACTATAGACAAGACTATAGACAATTCTATAGACAAGACTATAGACATGACTATAGACAAGACTATAGACAAGAGTATAGACAAAAATATAGACAAGAATATAGACAAGACTATAGACAAGACTGTAGACAAGACTATAGACAAGACTATAGAGCAGTCTATAGACACGAATATAGACCAGTCTATAGGCAAGACTATAGACCAGTCTATAGACAGGACTGTAGACTAGTCTATAGACAGGACTGTAGATTAGTCTACATTCAAGACTATAGACAAGACTATAGACAAGACTACAGACCAGTCTATAGACAAGACTATAGGCCAGTCTATAGACAAGACTATAGACCAGTCTATAGACAAGACTATAGACCAGTCTATAGACAAGACTATAGACCAGTCTATAGACAAGACTATAGACCAGTCTATAGACAAGACTATAGACCAGTCTATAGACAAGACTATAGACCAGTCTATAGACAAGACTATAGACCAGTCTATTGACAAGGCTATAGCCCAGTCTTTAGACAAGACTATAGACAATTCTATAGACAAGACTATAGACAAGACTATAGACAAGACTATAGACAAGAATATAGACAAGAATGTAGACAAGACTATAGACAAGACTATAGACAAGACTATAGAAAAGACTATAGACAAGACTATAGACAAGACTATAGACAAGACTATGGACAAGACTATAGACAAGACTATGGACAAGACTATAGACAAGACTATAGACAAGACTATAGACAAGACTATAGACAAGACTAAAGACCAGTCTATAGACAAGGCTATAGACCAGTCTATAGACAAGAATATAGATCAGTCTAGACAAGACTATAGACCAGTCTATAGAACAATCTATAGACACGGCTATATATCGGTCTATTTTTAGAGCTTTTTGTGAGCATTTCTTTCATTAGATTTTACACAAATGCAAAAATAATAAATTGCTACAAATTCAAATAATGATCAAAGAAAGCAATTTCTTTTCTCTAACAAACTATTGTAAAACATGAAATATGTACCACAACGTGTTAAAGAGGAAAAACCCCAAATGATAAAACAAACAATTTTAATGAATGGAAGTTTTAACACATTTTTGCATTCTTTATTTAACACATTCGTCGCTGTACAGAAACGAAAGAAAAAAAAACTGAAAATAATTATTCGTATTTCTTTTAAATAATGTGATTTAGTATTTGCTTTAATGAATCGTATTATTCTTGTTTTTTTTTCCTAAGGTTTTATTTCTTATAATGGTGGTTTTGAAGTGTTTGTTCCTTTTACTTTATGTTAAGTTTAATTTAATTATTTAGTTTGTTTGTTTTTTCGTTACAATGAAGAGCTAAAATTTCAATATGGCTGTAAAATGTTGTATGTAGGTAATAATGTTATGTGGTATGTCGTAAATATTTAAGACATATGTACTTTTTGTTATTTATATATATTTTTTTAGCAAATTTTATTTTATTTATTTTATTTTTTTTTAACAATTAAAGACACAGTTATAAATTGACGTTTTATGTAAAAATTAATTAAAGACTAAAACTTATTGAATTGAAAAAAGAAAATTATTTAAAAGGTTTATAATTTTTAAAAATCGCATATGTTGTTTTAAATAAAATTAACAATAATTGGTTTTTATGGTTTAAACTATAACATAAAATCTTAAATTTCTTTCTCAGTTATTAAAAGTTTAAAGAAAATTAAATTTTCCTTTTAGCTTTTTCTTAAGTTATTTTGAAAATTATATTAAAATAACTTATTTAGCACATCACTCTTTTACAGTGGTTCTTTTCATTTCCTTACCATGGCTTAATTTTTTTTTTTTAATTTTTAAATATATTTTATATTTTTTTCTTTACTTTTGTAGAAATATAAGATTTTAATTATTTTGTTATTTTTTTTCTTTTGTTTTTTTTTGTTTAGTTTAGTTAAGTTTAGTTTTAATGATTAATAGTTTTTGAAAACAAGAAAATTAAAGGCCAATATCTGTGTTTATTTTTTAAGTACTTTGTTTTTGTTTTTTTTGGTTGTTTAGCATACTTTTAGTTTTTTCTTTAATTATTTTCAAGAGTAATAAATTAAGAATATATTATGAAAATATTAAGACTACCATTAATAATTATGTTTAGTTTATAATTTACACCATAAATTTTTAGTATTACAATTTTGAAGGGGAAAATGTTAGTAAATTGATTAGTCTAGAGACTATTGGCAAGACTATAGATCAGTTTATAGACAAGATTATTGTCCGGTTTATAGACCAGACTATCGACAAGACTATAGACCAGTCGATAGACAATACTATAGACCAGTCTTTAGACAAAACAATAGACTAGTATATAGATAAGACTATGGACTATTCTATTGACAAGTCAATGGACCAATCTATAGGCAAGACTATATATAGACTGGTCTATAGCTTCCTACAATATCGGAGGGCAAAATGTTCATTATAGTAATAAACTAACAAGTTATTCTGGTAATACACCAACATTTATTTTTACGAGTTCAACAACTATAGTGAGTGGGAAGTAGTACTAGATATTAATGACAGATCTATGATATCTGTTGATATCTTTTTTGGTTCTATTCGATATTATAATAAAAAAATCTACGAAAAAACGCTCTATAGGAAACCAAGAAAAACCGACTGATTCAAGTGTAAAAGGATCCTCAGACATAAACTAAATAACATATCAACTATAGGAAACCAAGAAGAATCCACTGCTACAAGTATAAAGGGATCCTCGGACATAAACTAAAGGACATATCAACTGTTTTTATTGAATCTTCAATCGATGATCTTGAAAAGATAGAGGAAAATTTTAGTAAAGTTTTAAGTAAAGCTTTCGAAGTTTCCAGCACAATCACTAAGGCAAAGAAATGCTTCCCTCTATGATGGAACTCGACGCTATCTGAGCTACGTAAGAACATATCAACTGTTGAAGAATCAATCGATGGTCTTGAAGTGAGAGAGGAACATTTTAGTAAAGTTTTAAACAAAGCTTTCGAAGTTTCCGGCCCAATCGGTAAGGTAAAGAAAAGCTTCTCTCTATGATGAAACTCGGAGCTATCTGAGCTATGTAAGGAAATTAAAAGCATTTAAAAAAGCTATAGTAGTTGCAAAAAGAAACTTATTGAGAAGATTCTGCAAAATTATAGCTAAGGATCAAATCCAGTATCTCTTGATATCCAACTGAATACCTATTCCCAGGATGCAAAGATATTGTCACGGAAATTGTAAAAGAAAGTGGGACTCAATTTCATGGGCGATAGATAACTTCTCTCCATTTAAGTCACCAAGATTTTATGGTATGTATTTTGCCCAAGATGCTACAAAGAGCAAAAGAGTAAATCATCCCTTGTCTTCATGACCATGTTCATGTCAATTGACGAAAGGTGAAGATCGTCGAAGGTCGAAGTCATGAAAATGCGAAAGACTTCCGACCAATCAGTATTCTATGGGAGCCTACTTAGACATAGAAGGTGCCTTCGGCATAAAACGGGACCGTAGTCCCAAAATAGTCATGGATATATATAGCTATAGAACCTCCTCTTCCTACATACGAATCTCTTGTATGAATGAGTTCAACTAGAAAGAAATTTATGGTTGATTAACTATTTAAAATTCAGTGATCAACATGTATTGGAATAACAGGTGCTTCGAGAAATTACTGTTGTATGACCAACCTACCGAACGAATATACCTGTAGGATTAATACAAATGGTTTTAAAATAAACTGCGGCCTGAGTTCTGGTGTCTTCTACGAAGAAGCTCAGATACATAAGTATCTCTCTCCGTCTTCCTAGTAGCTGTAGTTTTATTTACACTGAAATATTTGCGATAATGTCATGCTGTAGAGCTCTATATGGTCTTAATATTCCGGGCAATATAGGAATTTTTGTCGATAACCTAGCAGCACTTTCTATTTGTCTCTATTTGTCAGGCAATGCAAGAAGGATTAGTTAAGGCTGGGTCGCCTGTCTGACATTACCCTAATATGGGTCCCTTCACATAGCAACTACTATGGCAAAGGCAGATGATCTAGCCACAACGCGATCTACTTTGGATATCTCTTACGTCGTTTCAGTAGCAACTCCGTTGGGTTCTATCGAAAGTGGTATCCTCAAGTGCTTTCTTCAAAATGCTTAAAATAGATGGAATAATCTGGATACATATAGAGGGGTCACAGTAGTGTGGCCTTCTTTCAATGAGAAATGCACTAGACGGGGTTATAACTCGGAATAATCGGGTTAAATCGCGGGATATAACTACTCACTAGATCCTAAGCAGATACGTAGGGTTTGGGCTCCACTGCAATGGATACCGTCACATTTACAAAGCCCTGCCGCCAATTACTTCGTATCCAGCCTTGGTGAGTTATCTAGGTCAAAACTCAATGACCTCCTGGGATTTCTCACTACTACAGGCTGGATATAATACTATATAATACCACATCTGACAGACAGAGTCCTTTCGACTCTTTTTGACAGTTTGCGAGCAGTGAACTACAACGTTATCCAACCAACCAAGGCCTGTAAGAATCATATTCGGTTTTTTATTCATTGTGTAATTTCGATTGGGGTGACGAAGTAGCTCGGGTACGCTAGTAGATTATAATTATGTGATAATGGTTTTAAATAAAGTGGTTTTAAATAGGTCATCAATTAGCTTTTTAATCCAGGGCCAAATATCCTTAAAATGACATTACCCTTTTATACGATGATTTCCAGTAGACCCATGAGAGGGAACATAATCATTAATAGGCCATCAATTTGCTTTTGAATCCAAGGGCAAATATCCTTAGAATTTCCTTCCCAAGAGACCCATAATTTCCGATATAAATATAGTTTTATACATTTTTTAAAAAAAATTATAAATTATATGTATACTGGGAGTATACATAATATTTAATTATCATATAAATATTTATTGCTCATACGCACTACACAACAATGATTAGAAATAATACGGAAAATCGTGAAGTATTAGAGAGAATGTAACAAAACTTAACAAAATTCGACCCGTAGAGTTTTCGAATTAATTTACAGTTGTATAGCATGAAAGGGGCCAGTAGGTGGGCCCACAAATTTTGGACAACTAGCACAGTGCTTTAGAAATTATTTTATTATTTTGAACTATTTGATACATTGTAACGAAATTTCACGAAGTCAGAGATGAGATGTTTCTAAAAAGATTTGAAGTTGTTGGTCTTTGTAAGTAGGATGGGGGCCTTTAGATCTCCTAGCAATGTTCGCCATCTCGGGTCTAAATTTTGTTTAAATCGCCAAAAATTATGTTATCAACACGAAAGCTTATTCCATCATGAAAATGTTTATTAAACCATTTATAATTTTTTAGTAAATTTTAAAGAAATTTAACTCTCTCCCCTTACTATGGTGTAAATTATAGTATAATCGATTTAAACCGATCTTTTCATATAAAGATTTTCTTTTATTTTATTTATATATAGTTTAAGCTTTGCTAAAAATTGTTTATTTATTATAAATGAGCTTAAGGTTTTTATTTTAATTTTATTTTTCTTTCTTTATCAATTTCTTTTACATCTTTTCCTTGTTTAAGTAATATTTTTTTTTATTTTCTTATTATAAATATTTCAATTTAATATACAAATTTATTTTATAAATTTTTATCTAAAAAAAAATTGTTTTTAAGTCTAATTTATGAAGACTTTTTTCATATATAATTTTCTCATTGTTTTTTGTAATGTTGCAACAACATTTAAAGTTTCATAATAGTTGAATTTTTTGGTTTTTTATTTTAATTTTAATAAATAGTTTTTTTGTTGTTGTTTGTGTTTGCTTTTGTATATAATTTTGTTGATTTTTATGATAATATTATATAATTAATAATAATTTTTATATAAATATTTTATGTAAATACATACTTACTTAGAATTCATAGTTTTGTTGTTTGTTTTTGTTCATTTTTGTTTTTAATTTATTTTAGTTATGTAGTAAGTATACTCGCGTACAACTCTAATGGTTTTTTTATATATTTTTTTTTTTGCAAAAAAAAAAAAACAAAACAACTGAACTGTTGCATTTATAGTTGTAATAAAGTTTAAGTCTGTTGTATAGAACTTAAAAATGCTGGATCAACAGACGCAACTTTAGCTGTCAGAAATGCATGCATACAAAATAACAAACTCTGTAGCACTTGACATTCTAGTTCCTTTGTGGCCAATTGTTTTTGCGTATTTTTTGAAATTATTTTATACAAGAAGAAAAAAGAGCAGGCGAATGATGATACATAAAAATGAAAGAAAAACACAAAAAAGAAATAAATATTTTTGCTTAATAATGTACATATATATGTATGTATTTAAATATAAATTAATTAATTAAATTATGCAAAAAGTGTTTGCCCAAGAAATATTTAATTTTACTCATCATGTTCTGGAAAATAATTATGTTTTCGAAATATATTCGAAAAATAATCAACATTATGAGAATTTGGAAGAAGAATAAGTCCCAGTTCAGTTCTAGTTCAGTTCTAGTTCAGTTCTAATTCAGTTCTAGTTCAGTTCTAGTTCAGTTCTAGTTCAGTTCTAGTTCAGTTCTAGTTCAGTTCTAGTTCAGTTCTAGTTCAGTTCTAGTTCAGTTCTAGTTCAGTTCTAGTAGTTCAGTTCTAGTTCAGTTCTAGTTCAGTTCTAGTTCAGTTCTAGTTCAGTTCTAGTTCAGTTCTAGTTCAGTTCTAGTTCAGTTCTAGTTCAGTTCTAGTTCAGTTCTAGTTCAGTTCTAGTTCAGTTCTAGTTCAGTTCTAGTTCAGTTCTAGTTCAGTTCTAGTTCAGTTCTAGTTCAGTTCTAGTTCAGTTCTAGTTCAGTTCTAGTTCAGTTCTAGTTCAGTTCTAGTTCAGTTCTAGTTCAGTTCTAGTTCAGTTCTAGTTCAGTTCTAGTTCAGTTCTAGTTCAGTTCTAGTTCAGTTCTAGTTCAGTTCTAGTTCAGTTCTAGTTCAGTTCTAGTTCAGTTCTAGTTCAGTTCTAGTTCAGTTCTAGTTCAGTTCTAGTTCAGTTCTAGTTCAGTTCTAGTTCAGTTCTAGTTCAGTTCTAGTTCAGTTCTAGTTCAGTTCTAGTTCAGTTCTAGTTCAGTTCTAGTTCAGTTCTAGTTCAGTTCTAGTTCAGTTCTAGTTCAGTTCTAGTTCAGTTCTAGTTCAGTTCTAGTTCAGTTCTAGTTCAGTTCTAGTTCAGTTCTAGTTCAGTTCTAGTTCAGTTCTATTTCAGTTCTAGTTCAGTTCTAGTTCAGTTCTAGTTCAGTTCTAGTTCTAGTTCTAGTTCAGTTCTAGTTAAGTTCTAGTTCAGTTCTAGTTCAGTTCTAGTTCAGTTCTAGTTCAGTTCTAGTTCAGTTCTAGTTCAGTTCTAGTTCAGTTCTAGTTCAGTTCTAGTTCAGTTCTAGTTCAGTTCTAGTTCAGTTCTAGTTCAGTTCTAGTTCAGTTCTAGTTCAGTTCTAGTTCAGTTCTAGTTCAGTTCTAGTTTCTAGTTCAGTTCTAGTTCAGTTCTAGTTCAGTTCTAGTTCAGTTCTAGTTCAGTTCTAGTTCAGTTCTAGTTCAGTTCTAGTTCAGTTCTAGTTCAGTTCTAGTTCAGTTCAGTTCTAGTTCAGTTCTAGTTCAGTTCTAGTTCAGTTCTAGTTCAGTTCTAGTTCAGTTCTAGTTCAGTTCTAGTTCAGTTCTAGTTCAGTTTTAGTTTTCAGTTCTAGTTCAGTTCTAGTTCAGTTCTAGTTCAGTTCTAGTTCAGTTCTAGTTCAGTTCTAGTTCAGTTCTAGTTCAGTTCTAGTTCATTTCTAGTTCAGTTCTAGTTCAGTTCTAGTACAGTTCTAGTTCAGTTCTAGTTCAGTTCTAGTTCAGTTCTAGTTCAGTTCTAGTTCAGTTCTAGTTCAGTTCTAGTTCAGTTCTAGTTCAGTTCTAGTTCAGTTCTAGTTCAGTTCTAGTTCAGTTCTAGTTCAGTTATAAGTAAGATCTAGTTCGGTAAGTAATATCGCTTCCAAGACATTTTCATCTAATTTCGATAGCAGTCCAATATGTCAAGTATACGGAGATGTCCTATTATTAATTTTGATAAATTTGTCTAAAGATAAAATATTCCAAATGCCTTGTATCTTATATGTGTTTCGATGAGGGGCATGTATATAGATCAATATATAGGTTGGGCATGTCTAATATGAAATAGTCCTTACAATCAACAACAACTTTATAAAATCAAATCAACTATAAAATTATTCTTAATGTTATGTTTTTATTCCATTTACTAATCTCTTTGAATCAACTCAAATTCCATTCAATTAAGTTTTTGTAAAAATCTATAAAATTATCCAATTTTTATTTAATATATAAAAAACCTTTAAATAAGTAAGTAATATGGTTTACTATAAAATAAAAATAATAAAAGAACTAAAAAAATGGCAGCTCAACAATATAAAATAAATGGCGTTTTATACTCTGTTAGTGTTAAAGTTTATTGGCAGGAAGCGGAAAAAATATGAAAAAAGAAAACGAATGTAGGAAAATTGTAAAAAATAGATGTTGTTATTTTTTATATGGCTAAAGTAGAACAATGAGGCAAAGATGAGAGAGCATGGATTTACTTTATTGCTAATGTTTCAATTTATGAGTGAAGCAAAAACAAAAAATGAGAAAAAATTGTGAAATAAGAGCAAATAAACAAAACCAACAACTACTACTTAAAAAAGGAAATATTTGCCAAACTTATACTCAGACTATAGGACTACAGTACCCCGACTAGTATTAAAAAAAAAAAAAAATATTAAAAGGAAATTTTAATAATAAAAACAATTACAAACAATGAGGCCGTTAAGAGTAAATTAACGTCAAACTTTTATTTAATAATACTCGAAAATAATTTTGTTTCAATTTGTTTTAATTGAAAAATACTGTCAAATAAACTAAGTCAACCATATAAAATCCAATTCAATTTGATTCCATTCAGGATGTCGCTTTTTTTCTGCCACTATGCTTTTATAATTAGTTTATTATAATTTTGATTTGTATTATTTATGAGAATATTTGCTGAAGGAACAGTGATTTAGATAGATTCCAGAATTTTCTTTTAATTTAATAATAGTTTCATTTTTAAGAAATCGGCATTTTTATCTACCCAGAATCATTTTGTTTTTAGAAATATTTAGGTATCTCGTAAACCTGCAATGTTTTAGTACTAAACCAAAACTGATCTAGAACTGAACTAGAACTGGTCTAGAACTGAACTAGAACTGATCTAGAACTGAACTAGAACTGAACTAGAATTGAACTAGAACTGAACTAGAACTAAACTAGAACAGAACTAGAACAGAACTAGAACAGAACTAGAACAGAACTAGAACAGAACTAGAACAGAACTAGAACTGAACTAGAACTGAACTAGAACTGAACTAGAACTGAACTAGAACTGAACTAGAACTGAACTAGAACTGAACTAGAACTGAACTAGAACTGAACTAGAACTGAACTAGAACTGAACTAGAACTGAACTAGAACTGAACTAGAACTGAACTAGAACTGAACTAGAACTGAACTAGAACTGAACTAGAACTGAACTAGAACTGAACTAGAACTGAAGAACTGAATAGAACTGAACTAGAACTGAACTAGAACTGAACTAGAACTGAACTAGAACAGAACTAGAACTGAACTAGAACTGAACTAGAACTGAACTAGAACTGAACTAGAACTGAACTAGAACTGAACTAGAACTGAACTAGAACTGAACTAGAACTGAACTAGAACTGAACTAGAACTGAACTAGAACTGAACTAGAACTGAACTAGAACTGAACTAGAACTGAACTAGAACTGAACTAGAACTGAACTAGAACTGAACTAGAACTGAACTAGAACTGAACTAGAACTGAACTAGAACTGAACTAGAACTGAACTAGAACTGAACTAGAACTGAACTAGAACTGAACTAGAACTGAACTAGAACTGAACTAGAACTGAACTAGAACTGAACTAGAACTGAACTAGAACTGAACTAGAACTGAACTAGAACTGAACTAGAACTGAACTAGAACTGAACTAGAACTGAACTAGAACTGAACTAGAACTGAACTAGAACTGAACTAGAACTGAACTAGAACTGAACTAGAACTGAACTAGAACTGAACTAGAACTGAACTAGAACTGAACTAGAACTGAACTAGAACTGAACTAGAACTGAACTAGAACTGAACTAGAACTGAACTAGAACTGAACTAGAACTGAACTAGAACTGAACTAGAACTGAACTAGAACTAGAACTGAACTAGAACTGAACTAGAACTGAACTAGAACTGAACCAGAACTGAACTAGAACTGAACTAGAACTAGAACTGAACTGAACTAGAACTGAACTAGAAGTGAACTAGAACTAAACTAGAAATGAACTAGAACTGAACTAGAACTGAACTAGAACTGAACTAGAACTGAATTAGAGCTGAACTAGAACTAAACTAGAAATGAACTAGAACTGAGCTAGAACTGAACTAGAACTGAATTAGAGCTGAACTAGAACTGAACTAGAACTGAACTAGAACTGAACTAGAACTGAACTAGAACTGAACTAGAACTGAACTAGAACTGAACTAGAACTGAACTAGAACTGAACTAGAACTGAACTAGAACTGAACTAGAACTGAACTAGAACTGAACTAGAACTGAACTAGAACTGAACTAGAACTGAACTAGAACTGAACTAGAACTGAACTAGAACTGAACTAGAACTGAACTAGAACTGAACTAGAACTGAACTAGAACTGAACTAGAACTGAACTAGAACTGAACTAGAACTGAACTAGAACTGAACTAGAACTGAACTAGAACTGAACTGAACTAGAACTGAACTAGAACTGAACTAGAACTGAACTAGAACTGAACTAGAACTGAACTAGAACTGAACTAGAACTGAACTAGAACTGAACTAGAACTGAACTAGAACTGAACTAGAACTGAACTAGAACTGAACTAGAACTGAACTAGAACTGAACTAGAACTGAACTAGAACTGAACTAGAACTGAACTAGAACTGAACTAGAACTGAACTAGAACTGAACTAGAACTGAACTAGAACTGAACTAGAACTGAACTAGAACTGAACTAGAACTGAACTAGAACTGAACTAGAACTGAACTAGAACTGAACTAGAACTGAACTAGAACTGAACTAGAACTGAACTAGAACTAATCTAGGTAAAATTTTCTTTAACATATGAATATCTAAACCACTGTTTTTATAATCACATCGGTAATATAAAATCGTAAGAACAGTTTTATTAGGATAACCCCAAAGGTATTGTGAAAAGTTAAAGTATTATTTTTTTTTAAATTATTGATTTTTAAAATTATTGTTATTTGCTCCAGTATTTGGTGACTTCATGATAACCAATTTAAATTTATCCAATTAAACACAATGCTGGAATAACAACAAATTCTTCTATTTTGAACTGAGAACTACTATCAAAATATCGTTCATATATTTTTATCAAGTTTCAACAAATTACGGAGTTATTTAAGTAGATTACTTAGAAATTTTTTTGTGGCTACCCTAATATCTATTAACACAAACCTACTCTCACACAAAAGTCCCATTCATCTACATACTTACTTTTGTTTCAATTGCTCGTGTTTCATGATCCTGGAAATGTAACTTTAATTTTGATTTGCCATCATCGCTGGAGCCTCGTAATTGTGAGAATTTATATTGCCACACTATGGCTGAATCAGCACCCTCAGCTAATGAGAAACCAGTTTGCCAGTCTAATGTAAGTCCTCCACTCTTTCCATGATGTGATACGGCAAAAGTTTTGCGCTGCAAAAAGAAAACGGAGTAAAATTATGTTACTATTGTTGTTGTTGGAAGTAAATACATAAGTATAGGAATTTTGACGACGATGTGAAAGATGTGAAAAAAATGAAATGAATAAAAATATTGAGTCTTTTTTCATTCTCTTCTATATACACTTTAATTCAACATAAAAATGTCATAAAAAATCAGTGGTGACAATTATAAATCACCTAAGTTGTTTTAGAGAAAACTATATTTCCGTGAAATAAAGTTTTTTTGGTAAAATGTCGAAAATCATATTTTTTCGAAAACTCATTTTTAGTTTTCCCAAAAATATGATTTTCGAGTTAAGCTGTTATGACTTGTGGTCACAGAAATGTGATGGTAAAAATATGGCAAAAAAAAACTTTTCTTTTATATTAAAATAGAAATGGTAGAGAAACGTTGAAGAATTCATTGTTGTTGTTGGCATTACTGTTAAGTAGGTTAAAAACAAACAAACATCTCGACAGTCAGCCAACTGTATGTAACTAACTGCATGGAGTATGTACGACTTGGAGTTTGAGTTGAAGTTAATATTTTTAATGTGCAAAAAAGTGCAAAATGAAAAGTTGACAGCCAATCAAGATAAATTTATTTAGTATTATAAGCATTAAACAAATGTCTACGCATAAGTATATTAATTTAATTTTGGTGATTTTTAATGTGAAATTTTTGTCATATGAAATATACATAATTGTAAAGGAGTCTGGTTAGGAAGGTTATAAATATTTGAAATATTCACATAAAATCAACATTAACTACTATAAAAAATTTTATGAGAATCGATTCATGATGTCGCCTGTGTCACACGCGCATAGTGCAGGTGTTGGGTTTAAGATTGTCAGATATACAGAGGATTCAGCAGGTTAATAAGAACAATCAACAAATAATAACTTAAGGAAACTGAACTAGAACTGAGCTAGAACTTAGATAGAACTGATCTAGAACTAAGGTAGAACTGAAATTGAACTGAAATAGAACTGAACTAGAACTGAACTAGAACTGAACTAGAACTGAACTAGAACTGAACTAGAACTGAACTAGAACTGAACTAGAACTAGAACTGAACTAGAACTGAACTAGAACTGAACTAGAACTGAACTAGAACTGAACTAGAACTGAACTAGAACTGAACTAGAACTGAACTAGAACTGAACTAGAACTGAACTAGAACTGAACTAGAACTGAACTAGAACTGAACTAGAACTGAACTAGAACTGAACTAGAACTGAACTAGAACTGAACTAGAACTGAACTAGAACTGAACTAGAACTGAACTAGAACTGAACTAGAACTGAACTAGAACTGAACTAGAACTGAACTAGAACTGAACTAGAACTGAACTAGAACTGAACTAGAACTGAACTAGAACTGAACTAGAACTGAACTAGAACTGAACTAGAACTGAACTAGAACTGAACTAGAACTGAACTAGAACTGAACTAGAACTGAACTATAACTGAACTAGAACTGAACTAGAACTGAACTAGAACTGAACTAGAACTGAACTAGAACTGAACTAGAACTGAACTAGAACTGAACTAGAACTGAAGTAGAACTGAAGTAGAACTGAACTAGAACTGAACTAGAACTGAACTAGAACTGAACTAGAACTGAACTAGAACTGAACTAGAACTGAACTAGAACTGAACTAGAACTGAACTAGAACTGAACTAGAACTGAATTAGAACTGAATTAGAACTGACTAAAACTAAAACTTCATATTTATTAAAAATTCTAGATAGTGTCGTAATAATATGGTTCTTAGGATCTGTCGTAGTGTATAAAATAATCAGTCATGCCCACTAGAATTTTTTGGATATTTTTGGTGTAATGTTTAATAACCACTTTTTTAAATTTCCATAGTTAATACCATCACGCAATCATGTTTCAATATTAAAACAAAAACTTTTTTATTAGCCAAATTTTATCGCCATAATATTACATTAACTTTAAACAATTTATATGTAAGTTCAGACATATGTACTACATTCATGAATTTATATGCAACAAACACACTTCCCAAATAGTCGCATGTGATGGAAACAAGAGTTCAACTTAAGTTCAAACGGAAATGCAGGCATTAAAAAATTACAGACAAATTGCCACTTTCTACACATAGGAATATGTGAACGAAAAGTTGTACTCAAACTACTAGTTTTTGGGTTCCTTGTCGGGCAAGAAATATAATGAAGGAAAAAAGCTAGAATTAGAAAAAAAAGTTCAATGACTGTTACATTGATGCTTTAGTATGAGTACTAGGGAGTTTATAATTTGAGCTTTTTTTCCATTTATTTTCGTTTCTTCTTGTTTCTGTGCCAACTACTAACAAGACCAAGTATCCTTATATGGGAGCGATTATGTATGTATGTGTGTGCTTTATATACTTGATAGCCATTTTAGCAAATTTTTATTTGAATTTCAATGTGAATCGATAAAGATTTCGTGTTGAAGTCCAACATCACGCAATTCGAACACATCGTATGAGTTGTAATTAAGAATTTTTTTTGTTTTCTCTAATGGTTTTCTTATTGTTTTTGTAGAAAAGTTTTTTTTTGAAAGTGTGGTCAGAAAACTTGGAGTAATTAGTTCAAATTATTAAAATTTATTGTTTATATTTTTTTATAATTTTAAATTTTTTATATTATTTGGAAGTGAAACATGCAATAATTCAAAACTTTCTTTTATAACGCTCTTACATTTAATGTATATGTATATCGCAGAAAAATAATTGACCTATTATCTAAGAATTAAAATACTTATACTTAAAGGATAAAAATGTTATAAGATATGTTATGAATTCTCATCGTACATTTTCAGTGCTTCAAACGCCTAAAACACTAATATTTCCAAATAAGTTTCCTCATAGTAGTTTTCATGTTTCAAACTTTTTCTTTAGCAATATTTTCATATTTTCCTAAATGTATAAAGTTTTACTTAGAACTTCTATTGGCCTGAATACACACATTTTTCAGTATTTTTTCTTTTCTATTATAAATTATGATTGATTTTGTGTGTTTTGTTTATACAACAAATTGTGTTTTTCCAATTTTTCTTTTTGTGTGTACACTTGCGGGTCAATGGCCGAGTTGGAAATATAAAAACAAATATTTTTTTTCGAAATATTCATATAAAAAACTAACATTTCTAAAGCCAAATGAAAACAAGTAAGAAATTATAGTCGGGCGAGGCCGACCATATAATACCCTACACCTTTGACAAAAATATAATGTGATTTAGTTGCCATAATAAAGCATTTAAGTTGAATTGTACCTTGCCTCAGATATACATACTTAAGCCGTTTATTGTTGAATAAAATTGTGGACATTTAAGTGAAATTTTGATGGGTGCTTTTCATAGGGGCTAGGGTCATATGAGAACCTATTATTATGGAATTCGTGGGGGTCATCAAGTCTTGTATACAACTTGGTTATTGCAGCTTTTTGTCGAGATATGAGTATATTAAACATAATTATGAACTTAAAAGCCCTATTCGGCGGGTTCAGTTGTATGGGGGCTAGGTGAAATAATGGACCGATGTAAACCATTTTCAATAGGCTTCGTCTACGATACCTTAAAAGATCATGTGCCAAATTTCATTGAATTATTTTCAAAATTGCGACCTGTAGTTTAATGACAAGTTTTAAAAGCCCTATTCGAGGGGTTCAGTTGTATGGGGGCTAGGTGAAATAATGGACCGATGTTAACCATTTTCAATAAGCTTCGTCCCTGAAACAATAGAAGATCATGTACCAAATTTTATTGAATTATCTTCAAAATTGCGACCTGTAGTTTGATTACAAGGATTACAAGCCCTATTGGGGGGTTCAGTTGTATGGGGACTAGGTGAAATAATGGACCGATGTAAAGCATTTTCAACAGGCTTCATTTACGGTACCATAAAAGATCATGTGCCAAATTTCATTGAATTATCTCCAAAATTGCGACCTGTAGTTTGATTACAAGTTTTAAAAGCCCTATTCGAGGGGTTCAGTTGTATGGGGGCTAGGTGAAATAATGGACCGATGTTAACCATTTTCAATAAGCTTCGTCCCTGAAACAATAGAAGATCATGTACCAAATTTTATTGAATTATCTTCAAAATTGCGACCTGTAGTTTGATTACAAGGATTACAAGCCCTATTGGGGGGTTCAGTTGTATGGGGACTAGGTGAAATAATGGACCGATGTAAAGCATTTTCAACAGGCTTCATTTACGGTACCATAAAAGATCATGTGCCAAATTTCATTGAATTATCTCCAAAATTGCGACCTGTAGTTTGATTACAAGTTTTAAAAGCCCTATTCGGCGGGTTCAGTTGTATGGGGGCTAGGTGAAATAATGGACCGATGTAAACCATTTTCAATAGGCTTCGTCTACGATACCTTAAAAGATCATGTGCCAAATTTCATTGAATTATTTTCAAAATTGCGACCTGTAGTTTAATGACAAGTTTTAAAAGCCCTATTCGAGGGGTTCAGTTGTATGGGGGCTAGGTGAAATAATGGACCGATGTTAACCATTTTCAATAAGCTTCGTCCCTGAAACAATAGAAGATCATGTACCAAATTTTATTGAATTATCTTCAAAATTGCGACCTGTAGTTTGATTACAAGGATTACAAGCCCTATTGGGGGGTTCAGTTGTATGGGGACTAGGTGAAATAATGGACCGATGTAAAGCATTTTCAACAGGCTTCATTTACGGTACCATAAAAGATCATGTGCCAAATTTCATTGAATTATCTCCAAAATTGCGACCTGTAGTTTGATTACAAGTTTTAAAAGCCCTATTCGGGGGTTCAGTTGTATGGGGGCTAGGTGAAATAATGGACCGATGGTAACCATTTTCAAAAGGCTTCGTCTACGGTACCATAAAAGATCATGTGCCAAATTTCATGGAATTATCTCCAAAATTGCGACCTGTAGTTTGATTACAAGTTTTAAAAGCCCTATTCGAGGGGTTCAGTTGTATGGGGGCTAGGTGAAATAATGGACCGATGTTAACCATTTTCAATAGGCTTCGTCCCTGGGACAATAGAAGATCATTTACCAAATTTCATTGAATTATCTTCAAAATTGCGATCTGTAGTTTGATTACAAGGTTTACATGGACGGACGGACAGACGGACGGACAGACGGACGGACAGACGGACGGACAGACGGACGGACGGACAGACGGACGGACAGACGGACGGACATAGCTAAATCGACTCAGAAAATGATTCTGAGCCGATTTTTATACTTTAAGGTGGGTATAGGACCAATATTATTGTGCGTTACAAACATCAGCACAAACCCAATATACCCTCCCCACTAAAGTGGTGTAGGGTATAACAATGCCTCAGAAATTGAAACTTTTTGTATAGAGAAAAAAAAAAAAAACAGAAAAATAATTTATTCATGGGACAAAATTGTTGAAGAGTTTCAATGTAAGAAAATGTTTAAAGCAGACATTTTTAAATTGAAAAGGGTTTAAGTTTATTAAAAACATGTTTTTTATATGATTTAATAATATCTCAAATTTGTGGTTGAATAACTTCTGCAATAACATCTTTGTATCTAAACCACAGGCCAAAATTTTAAAAATTATTCTACAATTTTAGGATCGAGGATATACTCCAGACTACAGTTTGGAACATAGTACAAGCAGTGGTCCTGCCCACAAGGTTCAGTCTGTAATTGACTTCACAGTCCGGCTTATTAAGTTTCGAATAAAAACTAGACAATAGAGTAGACAATAGAATAGACAATAGAATAGACAATAGACTAGACTATAGACTAGACTATAGACTAGACTATAGACTAGACTATACTAGACTATAGACTAGACTATAGACTAGACTATAGACTAGACTATAGACTAGACTATAGACTAGACTATAGACTAGACTATAGACTAGACTATAGACTAGACTATAGACTAGACTATAGACTAGACTATAGACTAGACTATAGACTAGACTATAGACTAGACTATAGACTAGACTATAGACTAGACTATAGACTAGACTATAGACTAGACTATAGACTAGACTATAGACTAGACTATAGACTAGACTATAGACTAGACTATAGACTAGACTATAGACTAGACTATAGACTAGACTATAGACTAGACTATAGACTAGACTATAGACTAGACTATAGACTAGACTATAGACTAGACTATAGACTAGACTATAGACTAGACTATAGACTAGACTATAGACTAGACTATAGACTAGACTATAGACTAGACTATAGACTAGACTAGACTATACTAGACTAGACCTAGACTATAGACTAGACTACTAGACTAGACTATAGACTAGACTATAGACTAGACTAGACTATAGACTAGACTTAGACTATATAGACTAGACTATAGACTAGACTATAGACTAGACTATAGACTAGACTATAGACTAGACTATAGACTAGACTACTAGACTAGACTAGACTATAGACTAGACTATAGACTAGACTATAGACTACTATATTCTAAATCAATAGACTAGGCTAAAACTAATTTCTAAATTCTATTTAAAATTTAGCTAAATATCTAAAAGGTGTGCGGTATAGTTTTATTATCTTATTTATATATTTTGTTAGTTTAAAAACATTTTCCATTAAAATATGAAAATATTTTAAAGTTTGCTTACTTTTATACAGCAAAACCTAAAAAACAAAACTTTATTTAGCAAACTTTCAACCATATTTCAGTATGAACAAAGTTTCCCTGTTAACAAAGTTTGTGTAAACATAATTTAATAAACAACTTTTTATTTTGGGTTTTTCCTAATATCGATTTTAGTTGACCTTTATAATACACAAAATAAATATTAAACAAAATTTTAAATATTCAACCTTTAACAGTGATTATTTTGAACGACATATAAAAACTTGAATTAACACATTTCACAAGGTCGTCCGTCCATCTGTTACAAAGGTAGCTAGCCAGTCATACAATATAATCCAGACATTAAAATTACATTTCAACATGACAACAAGCCAACAAAAACCATTAAATAACCATTGAACAAAGAGCCATTAAAATCCTTTACAGCCATTTACTAAATCAACTTCTAGTTTCTATTTATCTATGATAATGACTGACAGAATGACTACCTTTATTATATTTGTAAAAGGACTTTTTATTATTGTATCTATTTCTTAGTGTAGGATAAATATCTGTAGGTTTTGCATGAGTTGTGTTTGTGTGTGCGTTTTTTGTTTCTTTATGAATTTCCAAAAGAAAACTTACCCCTAACTTAATAACACTTGTTACTATGGCTGCATTCCAACTATTTTCGATGCGCAATAATTCCTGACGTGTTTCTACACTAAGGTAACGTGGCTCATGTCCAGCACTCTGCAGCAGGAAACAATGTTGGCGACTGTCAACCGTTTCCGATTCCTTGACAACACGAAACATTGTTTGATACACTTTATAGACAACCAGAGCTTTTGTCAAGCCGGCAACATTTAGCTGTAATGGAAAATATACATATATAATTTTAATAACAGGATGGTATATAAGATAACTTATAATTTATTATCATTTATTTAACAAAAATTCTTTAATTAAATAATGTTTGTATTTTTTTTTTTTCAGAAAAATGCATAATTAAGATTCTTGTAGAACACGTTGTTATAGTTAACAAGTAACAGTGTTATATTCGCCTATGCCGATTATTATATACCTACAATCAAACAGTATGCCGTAAATGGAATGCTCCCCTATAAACATTAGGTTGATATTTGAAATATCAACCTATTAAGTTAACTATGAACACATCCTTTTCGGATTAACAAAATATTAATTTTTAAAACAAAATATTTTTGTTCAACTTTTAATCCATGAATATTGGAGTATCCCAAGCAACAGCGTTTTTAAGAATTACATGCAGGGATACCATGAGGTAATTTTCTGTAGGGAGTAGGGTAAATTATGAGCCCATCCTCAAAAAATTCGGTAGTTAGATTTTTGATCGTAAGAAACTTATTTATATGGAATTTCAGCACTAGACTAGAATATAGTCTAGTCTATAGTCTAGTCTATAGTCTAGTCTATAGTCTAGTCTATTCTATAGTCTAGTCTATTCTATAGTCTAGTCTATAGTCTAGTCTATTCTATAGTCTAGTCTATAGTCTAGTCTATAGTCTAGTCTATAGTCTAGTCTATAGTCTAGTCTATAGTCTAGTCTATAGTCTAGTCTATTCTATAGTCTAGTCTATAGTCTAGGCTATAGTCTAGTCTATAGTCTAGTCTATAGTCTAGTCTATAGTCTAGTCTATAGTCTAGTCTTTAGTATAGTCTATAGTCTAGTCTATAGTCAGTCTATAGTCTAGTCCATAGTCTAGTCCAGCGGTTCCCACCGATTTTTACTTCGCGGACCCCTTGAAGAACTTATTTAATTTGCGGACCCCCATACATATTTTGATATCTTATTGTTCTAAATAATTGTCCATCCGAAAATTGACCTAGTTTCATTAATCCCTAGGTCTAATAAATGTAGAGATGTCATATCTATAAAATATTCCCGTACATTGAGAATATATAATATTTCAGATAGGTTTTCAATTGCATGTTTTGAAGATAGAATGACTTCTTTGTTGATATGTTAACATGATGTTTAATTTTATGATCGTGAGATCTTTCATGTTCATTTTTCTTCAAGGTAGGGAAAAGGTTTCTTTATCAAATATTGTCACATGTGCTTAAGGAGTCACGTTTCAAAAATTTGTTGCGATTGCAAAGGGTGAACTGTGTAAGTGAGCTAAATTTCGGGAAAATAATACAGAAAGTTGGACTTCTTCTATGTTGTTGCGGAATGGGTTATCCGCATAATATATGATTTGAACTCTTTGTTAAAGTACTGTGAATTTGGAACTTAAATTTAAATTTTAAAATACCAACGAATTATTTTACTTCATGGTTTTTGGCTACATATTTACGCGAAACGCTATGGATTTTCTGATGTTAATTTAATAATATGTATTGGTCGACAAAATCAAGTTAAAATCTGTGTATCACGTCGGATTGGAATATTTATAAAGAGATGCATAAAGAGTCACCTCTGTTTTGGAAATATATAATTTTAGTCCTTGCAAACGAGAACACTTTTGCTTACAATTTGATAAACTTAAATCTGTAATAAGCTTGTCTTTGAATTGAACTTCTTACTCCGGAATACCAGTATCCCTAATTTAATTGTAAGGCAGAGTATTATTTGTCTGAAATAAAAACCATTATTTCAGTACATATACAGGAAATAAAATTACAAATCATGCAATACTTTACTTATAAAAGTTATACAATAAATTTGTAGGGCCTAGCTTCTTCCTGATAAACAACCGAAAAAATAAAATTCAAAAAGTCACAAAAAATTTGGGATTATTGCACAAAATTGGAGATATTTGTACATACATATAAAAGCAGAATATGTTTATTCATGGTTTTTTTCGTTCGTCTTCGCGGACCCCCTAGGATTTTACTACGGACCACTAGGGGTCCGCGGACCCCCATTTGGGAACCGTTGGTCTAGTCAGTCAAGTCTATAGTCTATCTATAGTCTAGTCTATAGTCTAGTCTATAGTCTAGTCTATAGTCTGGCTAGTCTAGCTATATAGGCTATATTCTAGTCTATATTCTAGTCTATAGTCTAGTCTATAGTCTAGTCTATAGTTCAGTCTATAGTCTAGTCTATAGTCTAGTCTATAGTCTAGTCTATAGTGTAGTCTATAGTCTAGTCTATAGTCTAGTCTATAGTCTAGTCTATAGTCTAGTCTATAGTCTAGTCTATAGTCTAGTCTATAGTCTAGTCTATAGTCTAGTCTATAGTCTAGTCTATAGTCTAGTCTATAGTCTAGTCTATAGTCTAGTCTATAGTCTAGTCTATAGACTAGTCTATAGTCTAGTCTATAGTCTAGTCTATAGTCTGGCCTGTAGTCTAGCGTATATATTTGGCTATAGTCTATTCTATATTCTAGTCTATAGTCTAGTCTATAGTCTAGTCTATAGTCTAGTCTATAGGTCTAGTCTATAGTCTAGTCTATAGTCTAGTCTATAGTCTAGTCTATAGTATAGTCTATAGTCTAGTCTATAGTCTAGTCTATAGTCTAGTCTATAGTCTAGTCTATAGTCTAGTCTATAGTCTAGTCTATAGTCTAGTCTATGTCTAGTCTATAGTCTAGTCTATAGTCTAGTCTATAGTCTAGTCTATAGTCTAGTCTATAGTCTATAGTCTAGTCTATAGTCTAGTTCTATAGTCTAGTCTATAGTCTAGTCTATAGTCTATAGTCTAGTCTATAGTCTAGTCTATAGTCTAGTCTATAGTTAGTCTATAGTCTAGTCTATAGTCTAGTCTATAGTCTAGTCTATAGTCTAGTCTATAGTCTAGTCTAGTCTAGTCTATAGTCTAGTCTATAGTCTAGTCTATAGTCTAGTCTATAGTCTAGTCTATAGTCTAGTCTATAGTCTAGTCTATAGTCTAGTCTATAGTCTAGTCTATAGTCTAGTCTATAGTCTAGTCTATAGTCTAGTCTATAGTCTAGTCTATAGTCTAGTCTATAGTCTAGTCTATAGTCTAGTCTATAGTCTAGTCTATAGTCTAGTCTATAGTCTAGTCTATAGTCTAGTCTATAGTCTAGTCTATAGTCTAGTCTATAGTCTAGTCTATAGTCTAGTCTATAGTCTAGTCTATAGTCTAGTCTATAGTCTAGTCTATAGTCTAGTCTATAGTCTAGTCTATAGTCTAGTCTCTAGTCTAGTCTATAGTCTAGTCTATAGTCTAGTCTATAGTCTAGTCTATAGTCTAGTCTATAGTCTAGTCTATAGTCTAGTCTATAGTCTAGTCTAGTCTAGTCTATAGTATAGTCAATAGTCTAGTCTATAGTCTAGTCTATAGTCTAGTCTATAGTCTAGTCTATAGTCTAGTCTATAGTCTAGTCTATAGTCTAGTCTATAGTCTAGTCTATAGTCTAGTCTATAGTCTAGTCTATAGTCTAGTATAGTCTAGTCTATAGTCTAGTCTATAGTCTAGTCTATAGTCTAGTCTATAGTCTAGTCTATAGTCTAGTCTATAGTCTAGTCTATAGTCTAGTCTATAGTCTAGTCTATAGTCTAGTCTATAGTCTAGTCTATAGTCTAGTCTATAGTCTAGTCTATAGTCTAGTCTATAGTCTAGTCTATAGTCTAGTCTATAGTCTAGTCTATAGTCTAGTCTATAGTCTAGTCTATAGTCTAGTCTATAGTCTAGTCTATAGTCTAGTCTATAGTCTAGTCTATAGTCTAGTCTATAGTCTAGTCTATAGTCTAGTCTATAGTCTAGTCTATAGTCTAGTCTATATAGTCTATAGTCTAGTCTATAGTCTAGTCTATAGTCTAGTCTATAGTCTAGTCTATAGTCTAGTCTATAGTCTAGTCTATAGTCTAGTCTATAGTCTAGTCTATAGTCTAGTCTATAGTCTAGTCTATAGTCTAGTCTATAGTCTAGTCTATAGTCTAGTCTATAGTCTAGTCTAGTCTAGTCTATAGTCTAGTCTATAGTCTAGTCTATAGTCTAGTCTATAGTCTAGTCTATAGTCTAGTCTATAGTCTAGTCTATAGTCTAGTCTATAGTCTAGTCTATAGTCTAGTCTATAGTCTAGTCTATAGTCTAGTCTACAGTCTAGTCTATAGTCTAGTCTATAGTCTAGTCTATAGTCTAGTCTATAGTCTAGTCTATAGTCTAGTCTATAGTCTAGTCTATAGTCTAGTCTATAGTCTAGTCTATAGTCTAGTCTATAGTCTAGTCTACAGTCTAGTCTATAGTCTAGTCTATAGTCTAGTCTATAGTCTAGTCTATAGTCTAGTCTATAGTCTAGTCTATAGTCTAGTCTATAGTCTAGTCTATAGTCTAGTCTATAGTCTAGTCTATAGTTTATTCTATGGTTTAGTCTATAGTAAATACCTTCAATTTAGGGATTAAGATAAGAATACGTAAAACTATTTTAAAAGTTCAACCAAACATTATCACTCCGTCTATCTGACAGGCTGTCTAAATCTTATTATTGATGTATAACATTTTTTAATGTTGTTGTTGTATGTTTAATACCATGTCCGTGTTCTGTTGTGTATAAAGAAAAACAATTACACACAAATAAATTTCGATTTCTGAACCTGTGCGAAAGTCTTAAACATGGCGACACTTTCTCCTAGGCATGAGAAAGTTCAGTAAATTGATTAGAAATTACAGAATATTTCTCGTTATTCCCAATTTTCCCCACTGTAGGAGTTTGTTTGAAAATTGATTTTTTAGCAATAATTCTTTCTGTGTAATAAAATTATGTTAATGTCAAAGCTTTTGATTAGGGTCAGACTACAGAGAAATGAAAAAAAAACTGACGACGGAGAGGAAACTAAATTTATCATTAAGTTAAAAGCTATGGCATGTACTTGTACTTAGTAGGTAGGGTCTTAGGAGTAATTTTGTACCGATTCTATACAATTTCGTTATGATACTAGTTTTAACAATATGTACAGAAAAACTGCAAAAAATAAATTTTCATTATATTACAGCAATTTTGTAATGCCAAAGTGTAGATAGACAATTTTAACATTTCAACTCAAGTCTGCAATATTTTGTAAATTTTTGCTCAATTTCTTTGTTGTTTTTATGAAACAATTTATTTTTTCCCAGGCGAGTAAAAACTTTTTTAAACTGTTAATTGTATTAAGTATGCAAATGTATTCTAGGGAAAAAAAACACATAAACAAATATTCAAGATTATTTCAACTTTTTACTTAAGAATCATTACACTTCTCATTACAATGTGTAGTTTGTTGTGTGGTTGTTTTAAAATAAATTGTTTTTGTTTACATTTATTTTAATTTTTGGTTAAATAATATTGTTGCAGAGTTGAAACTGTATTTCATGTTAATTTTATTTTGAAATTTCTTTATTACCCGCTTGATGGGGGAAATATAACTTGTTTTTTTGGTTTAAATTATGGGTTAAATGTGGGAATTAAAAAGGAAAATTAAGAAAAAAATTAATTAAATATTTTGGCTGATGATTGCAATAGAAGTACAAGTCGCTTATTAAGATCAATTTCAAAATAATGATTAAAACATTCATAACTTAAATAAAGGTCTTATAAGGATCAAATATTTTGTACCAAATTTCATGAAGATCAATCCATTATTGGACTACCACATATCTATAATATTAAAAATCATATAATATTTTTTTTACATAAAATATATGTATACATATTTGTACACTTTCTGCCACAAAACCAATATAAATTTATTTTACCTTTTTCCCATTTACATTCATTGCTTTTGACATATTTTGAAATTAAAGTTTTTTACACCACTTCAGTGGGGAGGGTATATTGGGTTTGTGCTGATGTCTGTAACGCACAATAATATTGGTCCTATACCCACCTTAAAGCATACCAATCGGCTCAGAATCATTTTCTGAGTCGATTTAGCTATGTCCGTCCGTCTGTCCGTCCACGTAAACCTTGTAATCAAACTACAGGTCGCAATTTGAAGATAATTCAATGAAATTTGGTACATGATCTTCTATTGTCCCAGGGACGAAGCCTATTGAAAATGGTTAGATCGTTCCATTATTTCACCTAGCGCCCATACAACTGAACCCCCCAATAGGGCTTGTAAACCTTGTAACCAAACTACAAGTCGCAATTTTGGAGATAATTCAATGAAATTTGGCACATGATCTTTTATGGTACCGTAAATGAAGCCTGTTGAAAATGGTTTACATCGGTCCATTATTTCACCTAGCCCCCATACAACTGAACCCGCCGAATAGGGCTTTTAAGTTCATAATTATGTTTAATATACTCATATCTCGAAAAAAAAAGCTGCAAAAACCAAGTTATATACAAGATTTGATGACCCTCACGAATTCCATAATAATAGGTCCTCATTTGACCCTAGCCCCTATGATAAGCCCCCATCAAAATTTCACTTAAATGTCCACAATTTATTCAACAATAAACGGCCTAAGTATGTATATCTGAGGCAAGGTACAATTCAATTTAAATGCTTTATTTTGGCAAATAAATCACATTATATTTTTGTCAAAGGTGTAGGGTATTATATGGTCGGCCTCGCCCGACTATAATTTCTTACTTGTTTTTATATGTATTGCCTTCATAAAGGTTGCAATAAAATGTTCTGTTATGAATTCTACTTGAATTTCAAACATTTCATTTTATATTATTTTTATTGATGCAATAAATATATCTATACATACATAGGTATTGATGATTCCGTTGTCAAATAGGTTAACTCCATAAAATATGTTTTCTTAATTTAACTAAGTTAATAAGTATTGGCTTTTTTAAGCTTGGCTATGTTTTCATTTTAAAATTTATTTCATAAAAATGTAGTTAATCAGTTTGTTAAAAGAATTGAAAAAACTACTTTTAACAACTACTTTATAATTCTTTAATAGAACTTGTTTCAAACACAGTACAATTTATTATGTACATTAGGGTGGCCCTAAAATGGAAGTAGCTAATTTTCCCGTCGAAAATTTCATTTCGTTCTTTAATTAATTCTCTTGACGTCAATATTTTAACATGGCATGAGGGGTCATCATAGCCATATCAAACGTGGCCAACCATATGATACCCTATACCAGTTATGAATAAGTATTAAATATGATATATTTTTCACAATAAAGCATTTATCTTGAATATTACTTTCTTTCCAATATATTTAAACAATTTATGGACGAAATATATATGGCAAGGTAATCAAGACTTTTACAAAACTTAGTTATGCTATTTTGTATGGAGATACAAGTACATTTAACATAATTATGGTCTCAAAAGCCCATAATAACTAATAGAAGGAGAAATATTGGATTTTAACCATTTCACTAGGCTTCTAGAAAACAGCCAACCAGACGGATGAACGGACAGATGGACATGGCTAATCGACTTACAAACGATTCTAAGCCGATACTTTAAGGTGGGTATAGGACGAATATTTTTAAGCGTTACAAACACCAGAAGAAAATGATTACGAAAACTTAGTTCGTTAGTTAGTTAGTTAGTAAGTTAGTTAGTTAGTTAGTTAGTTAGTTAGTTAGTTAGTTAGTTTAGTTAGTTAGTTAGTTAGTAGTTAGTTAGTTAGTTAGTTAGTTAGTTAGTTAGTAGCTAGCTAGTTAGTTAGTTAGTTAGTTAGTTAGTTAGCTAGTTAGTTAGTTAGTTAGTTAGTTAGTTAGTTAGTTAGTTAGTTAGTTAGTTAGTTAGTTAGTTAGTTAGTTAGTTAGTTAGTAGTTAGTTAGTTAGTTAGTTAGTTAGTTAGTTAGTTAGTTAGTTAGTTAGTTAGTTAGTTAGTTTAGTTAGTTGTTAGTTAGTTAGTTAGTTAGTTAGTAGTTAGTTAGTTAGTTAGTTAGTTAGGTAGTTAGTTAGTAGTTAGTTAGTAGTTAGTTCGTTAGTGTAGTTAGTTATTAGTTAGTAGTTAGTAGTTAGTTAGTTAGTTCGTTAGTTAGTTAGTGTCAGGTAGTTTAAGTTTGTTAGTTAGTTCGTTCGTAGTTAGTTAGTTAGATTAGTTAGTTAGTTAGTTAGTTAGTTAGTTCGTTAGTTAGTTAGTTAGTTAGTTGTTAGTTAGTTAGTTAGTTAGTTAGTTAGTTAGTTCGTAGGTAGTTAGTTAGTTAGTAGTTAGTTTAGGTAGTTAGTAGTTTAGTTAGTTCGTTAGTTAGTTGATTAGTTATTAGTTAGTAGTTAGTTAGTAGTTAGTTAGTTAGTAGTTAGTTAGTTAGTTAGTTAGTTAGTTAGTTAGTTAGTTAGTTAGTTAGTTAGTAGTTAGTTAGTTAGTTAGTTAGTAGTAGTTAGTTAGTTAGTTGTTAGTTAGTTAGTTAGTAGTTAGTAGTTAGTTAGTTAGTTAGTTAGTTAGTTAGTTAGTTAGTTAGTTAGTTAGTTAGTTAGTTAGTTAGTTAGTTAGTAGTTTAGTTAGTTAGTTAGTTAGTTAGTTAGTTAGTTAGTTAGTTAGTTAGTTAGTTAGTAGTTAGTTAGTTAGTTAGTTAGTTAGTTAGTTAGTAGTTAGTAGTTAGTAGTTAGTTAGTTAGTTAGTTAGTTAGTTAGTTAGTTAGTTAGTTAGTTAGTTAGTTAGTAGTTAGTTAGTTAGTTAGTTAGTTAGTTAGTTAGTAGTTAGTTAGTTAGTTAGTTAGTTAGTTAGTAGTTAGTTAGTTAGTTAGTTAGTTGTTAGTAGTAGGTAGTAGTTAGTTAGTTAGTTAGTTAGTTATTAGTTAGTAGTTAGTTAGTTAGTTAGATTAGTAGTTAGTTTAGTTAGTAGTTAGTAGTTAGTTAGTAGTTAGTTAGTTAGTTAGTTAGTTAGTTAGTTAGTAGTAGTTAGTAGTTAGTTAGTTAGTAGTTAGTTAGTTAGTAGTTAGTTAGTTAGTTAGTTAGTTAGTTAGTTAGTAGTTAGTAGTTAGTAGTTAGTTAGTAGTAGTAGTTAGTAGGTAGTTAGTTAGTTCATTTTGAAATTTATTTTATAAAAATGTTGTTAATCATTTCGCCAAATTCATTGAAAAAACTTTTATACTTTTTGTAAAAAACATAACAACAAATAGAAGTACATAATAATATACTAAGTTATTTATTTGATCTTTTACATTAACAAAACACAACAAACTACATCAAATATTCTTCTCAACTTTCTTATAATTCTTCAATAGGATTTCTTTCAAACGCAATACAACTTATTACGTACATTAGGGTCGAACCTGTAAGGAATTTTCTGAGTTTTGTACTGGCTGGGTCAATGGATAAAAAGGTTGTTTTTGGAGGTTTATGAGATTTCTTACAAAGAAAATATGCCTAATTTTAGTATCATATTAAAGGTCTTCGTTTTTAAGGTCGTATCAAACATTTCTGTGCAATTACAAAAGTTTTAAAAAATTTCGGTTTTTTTTGTCAAACTTATAAATATTATTTTATGATAGAATTTCAACAAAATGTTTTTTATTTATTAAAATTCCATCTATTTGTTTAAAATTTTCTGAACTTTGTTTACTGGCTTCATAATTGGTGAGAACATCAGTATTTTATTTTTCTCTAAACAAGCGGGCCCCTCCTTATGTGTATATATGTAAGTATGTATGTATAAATAGAACTTGTCTAAAACTGTCATATTTCTATCAATCTCTTATGGACAGTTATATATGAATAGGTTTGTACAAACAGACGTATGTGAAGTATCTATATAAATAAATAGAAATTAAATATAGATACAGAAATATAGAAACCATTAATTTTGAAAGTGGTATGAGTTCACTTTTCGAAAAAGATACTTTACTATTTGAATGAATTAAACAGACGATAACTTAGCTCGGAAGTTTTGCGAATTAGATATATTGGATTCGTATTCTGTGTCAGCAATTTTTTGTGAGTTAAACAACTTTAACTTTTTAACTCCTTATTTATAAGTACTAATTTAAGTAGTTATTTGTAAGCGAATATGGTAAGTATTTGCCTCCAGTAGCATCACTGCATTGAAATAATGTGTTCCTGCTAGGATTCAATATTGATGAGACCATTTTTGAACATTTCCACATGTAACAAATTTAATGGAGACTCTCTACTGAAGAGTATTACTATATGGTTGGTTTTGGAAATGTATACATATGTATATATGTATATGTAGGATAGCAGTATATATTTTACACACTTTAAATAATTTATATTTGTAGTTGCATTGCAAAATTATAAAATCAATCAATTTGCTGAGTAGTTTGACAGAAACATTGATATTTTATTATAATTTTAACTTGTCATATGTAAACATTACCTTTATTTTGTAATTTAAATTTAAATATTATTTTTATTTCCAATATTTATGATTTTCATAATAATTTCATGTTTACTTGCATATTGTAACGTATTTGAAGGTGTATTTTTTATTAAAAATTATTTAATAAAAATTTTGCCTTTTTTCATTTGTTAACTGATTTTAATTCGTTATTTTTCTCGAATTATTCAACCAATAATTTTTGTTATGTATAAAGGTGTTATGTTTTCCCTGTGAGGAATTTTTTTTAAATATATGAAAATATTTTTTAATATTCAGCATGCAGTAGATGATGTAAATTCAATTAAATGAAAAATGAAAATTTCCTACAATTTCAGAAAAATTGCTGCATAAAAGAATTTGAATATTGCGTAGCATGTGTGTGTATTAGGGTGGCTTTAAAAACAAAAGTTATTGATGTTTACAGGAAAAATTTAAAGTACTTTGGTGTAATGGATCTATACTGAAAAATATCCTTTTGTATAAAAACATTAAGAAATATTCCATTAAAATGAACTTCAATTAAACGGGACCATGCTAATGTATATGTATTAGTTTGCGAATTCAAAGGTAATTGCCAGCCAATTTTTGTGGCATGAACTACAAATGAGTATGGCTAAAATGAAATCGTCCCAATTTGACTATACTGTATTTACAATAAAATGTTTATTGATCTTTTTTTTTTTGTAAATTGTTCTACATAACTCAGTTTATTGTGAAAATCACATTTTGCAAAAAAATTTAACATAAAAATAGTTTAGAAAAAGCCTTCGCTCTATGACGAATTCATTTTAACACTGTTCAACTGTAATGCCAAATAATGCTGTAGAATACAGATGTTAACATATATGTAGAATCAATTTCCCCATAAAATGTACAAATGGCAAATGAATATATGACAATAATTTCCGTCGATGTTATGGCAATTAGACTGCACACACAGCCTAGTGGCCCGTTTATTTAAAGGCAACAAAGATGTTAGTTTTTCACACTGAAATAACTGTTTGGAATTTTTTAAAACTATTTTTTTTAAACCTCATAGCTAGTAATTTTACTGATATTTGAAAGTAAGCTTAATAACTGGTTAACTTTGTTTGAGTTATTACAATTTCGAAAGAAATTGCGGAAGACAATTTTTTAGCTAAGTTTCAAAATATTTATATATATTAGAAAAGTATATACATTCTAAGTTCTTTTGAGATTGCAACACAATCTCTCTAATAAATTTCATAAGGTCCGATGCATAACTCACCATAATTGAACATTGCCCTACAAAATATCTTTCTATTGTCAATAAATTGTTTAAAAATAAAATTTGTTATGAAAAATTTAACAAACTTGATTTGTTATTATTTGTTATTATTTCTAAGTCAACATAATGTAAACTCTTCCGAAAATCTCTCTGATGTTCATATTAATACCGATATATGACAAGGTTTTGATGCTATGAAGTTTTTACTAAGTTCTTTGTTTTTAGCAAAAAAAAAAAAAAAAAACTTTTTACTAAGTGAATGTAAACGGTTGCGTATACTTAATAATTATATGATGAATACAACAAGTATTACGTATACGCAGAGTGTGGTAAACTTTAAAGCAATAAATATGTATCTATGTATGTATATGTAATTTAGTGAGACTGAAGCAGAATTCTTAATAAACCAATCTTCCAAATGACAGACTATAGACTAGACTATAGACTAGGCTACATGACTAGACTATAGTCTAGACTAGACTATAGACTAGACTATAGACTAGACTATAGACTAGACTATAGACTAGACTATAGACTAGACTATAGACTAGACTATAGACTAGACTATAGACTAGACTATAGACTAGACTATAGACTAGACGATAGATTAGACTATAGACTAGACTATACTAGACTATAGACTATAGACTAGACTATAGACTAGACTATAGACTAGACTATAGACTAGACTATAACTAGACTATAGACTAGACTAGACTATAGACTAGACTAGACTAGACTAGACTATAGACTAGACTATAGACTAGACTATAGACTAGACTATAGACTAGACTATAGACTAGACTATAGACTAGACTATAGACTAGACTATAGATTAGATATAGACTAGACTATAGACTAGACTATAGACTAGACTATAGACCAGACTATAGACTAGACTATAGACTAGACTATAGACTAGGCTACATACTAGACTATAGACTAGACTATAGACTAGACTATAGACTAGACTATAGACTAGACTATGGACTAGACTATAGACTAGACTATAGACTAGACTATAGACTAGACTATAGACTGGACTATAGACTAGACTATAGACTAGACTATAGACTGGACTATAGACTAGACTATAGACTAGACTATAGACTAGACTATAGACTAGACTATAGACTAGACTATAGACTAGACTATAGACCAGACTATAGACTAGACTATAGACTAGACTATAGACTAGACTATAGACTAGACTATGACTAGACTATAGACTAGACTATAGACTAGACTATAGACTAGACTATACTACTAGACTAGACTATAGACTAGACTATAGACTAGACTATAGACTAGATATAGACTAGACTATAGACTAGACTATAGACTAGACTATATAGACTAGAACTATAGACAGACTAAGACTAGACTATAGACTAGACTATAGACTAGACTATAGACTAGACTATAGACTAGACTATAAGACTAGACCTATAGACTATACTATAACTAGACTATAGACTAGACTATAGACTAGACTATAGACTAGGACTATAGACCTAGACTATAGACTAGACTATAGACTAGACTATAGACTAGACTATAGACTAGACTATAGACTAGACTATAGACTAGACTATAGACTAGACTATAGACTAGACTATAGACTAGACTATAGACTAGACTATAGACTAGACTATAGACTAGACTAGAGACTAGACTATAGACTAGACTATAGACTAGACTATAGACTAGACTATAGACTAGACTATAGACTAGACTATAGACTAGACTATAGACAGACTATAGACTAGACTATAGACTAGACTATAGACTAGACTATAGGCCAGACTATAGACTAGACTATAGACTAGACTATAGACTAGACTATAGGCCAGACTATAGACTAGACTATAGACTAGACTATAGACTAGATATAGACTAGACTATAGACTAGACTATAGACTAGACTATAGACTGGACTATAGACTAGACTATGGACTAGACTATAGACTAGACTATAGACTAGACTATAGACTAGACTATGACGGACTATAGACTAGACTAGACTAGACTATAGACTAGACTATAGACTAGACTATAGACTAGA
The DNA here is from genome assembly GCF_015586225.1 of Lucilia sericata. Classification (NCBI taxonomy): domain Eukaryota; kingdom Metazoa; phylum Arthropoda; class Insecta; order Diptera; family Calliphoridae; genus Lucilia; species Lucilia sericata. The sequence goes on along the minus strand of NW_023994663.1, from coordinate 82,699 downwards.
CTATAGACTAGGACTATAGACTAGACTATAGATAGACTATAGACTAGACTATAGACTAGACTATAGACTAGACTATAGACTAGACTATAGACTAGACTATAGACTAGACTATAGACTAGACTATAGACTAGACTATAGACTAGACTATAGACTAGACTATAGACTAGACTATAGACTAGACTATAGACTAGACTATAGACTAGACTATAGACTAGACTATAGACTAGACTATAGACTAGATATAGACTAGACTATAGACTAGACTATAGACTAGACTATAGACTAGACTATAGACTAGACTATAGACTAGACTATAGACTAGACTATAGACTAGACTATAGACTAGACTATAGACTAGACTATAGACTAGACTATAGGCTAGACTATAGACTAGACTATAGACTAGACTATAGACTAGACTATAGACTAGACTATAGACTAGACTATAGACTAGACTATAGATAGACTATAGACTAGACTATAGACTAGACTATAGACTAGACTATAGACTAGACTATAGACTAGACTATAGACTAGACTATAGACTAGACTATAGACTAGACTATAGACTAGACTATAGACTAGACTATAGACTAGACTATAGACTAGACTATAGACTAGACTATAGACTAGACTATAGACTAGACTATAGACTAGACTATAGACTAGACTATAGACTAGACTTTTTATGAAAATTTTTTTATAAATATTGATAAATAGTTATGAATAAGTTTTATGTATAACATTTTAAAATCATTTCCCCTTATTTTATTTCATAACTATTAAATTCCCCTTGAAAAATATTTGGTTAACAATTTATTTATCAATATAAATTTTAAATATCAACGAAAAAAATAGTTTTCAAAAATATTTCACATTTCAATTGACTGCAAGTGGTTGTTTTAAACGTAGGAATATTTCAAATATTAATAAAAACCTATTGGTTGTTTGTGTGTATTTAACTTACCGGTGGTGTTTCGAAAAGCATCACTTCGGTGCCTTTTAATACTAAAAATCGTGGTTTATAGCTCTGCCATGAAATATTATTATTGATGACGCCCTCGTTTACCCAACCCATGTATTCAATGCGTTCGCCAACAGCAAAATTACGATTGTAAAGTTTCATCTACAAAAAAAAAAAAAAGAAAGAAATGCAAAATATAAAAATGCAAAGTCACAAAAGTGAAATAAAATTCATACATAAATTTAAAAATTTTTATATATTTCAGATATTTATGAATAAATAAAAACATACATATTTCAAACATAAACTAATAAAATAAATAACGAAATGTTTATTTAATATTTTTTCAAAATTATATATTTTTTTTTGTTAATTTCTCAATATTTTAACAATTTAGTTAAATATTTGGTTTCTTAACTTATATTGGACAAAAAATCATTTCAGAGAACTTATACATTCTTTAGTGTTAAAGAAGTCTTTCACTGGCAAAATTTCTTAAAAGCTCTTAGAACTCTTCTGTGTTGTTTCTACTGGTTTCCATGCTTTTTGTCTCCGATTTTAAATTCTTATGAACTTCGAAAAACAAAAACTTTTATAAGGTAATCTTAAATGGAAAAAGCTCTTAGTAAAAAATATACTCTTGTTTATGGCGAACAAAATAGGTCCATAAATTTACATCCTGCTGTTGTCCACTGACATACATTAAGAGCTTTAACATGGCAGTTTTATTTTGTTTTGCTCTTGTTATTGTTATTTTACCTTTAAACCGAAAAAATATACACTTAAAGGGGATTTTTTTTTATTCAAATTTGTTAGCTGTTTGTACTATAGTTGACAGTGTCACAGAAAGTTGAAAATGTCTGTCTTAAATAAAAGTACTAAAGCTTTAGAGTAAAGAGGCATCTCAAGCCTTTATTTCGGTCTTTGAGGTTCGATTTTTTTTTAAACTTTGTTGTCTTCTGTTATCGTTTAGGAACGAGAATGTGGTTTCCCTGTTGTGAAGTGTGTTGAAATTTTTACAAACTGTAGATTTTTTCTTAAAGATTTGTAAAGTTAAAAATTGATAGATTCGTGCCACAGTATTAGCGATGTAATCTATTTTAATTGGTAAACAAGTAAGAAATTATAGTCGGGCGAGGCCGACCATGTAACACCCTACACCTTTGACAAAAATATAATGTGATTTATTTGCCATAATAAAGCATTTAAATTGAATTTTACCTTGCCTCAGATATACATACTTAAGCCGTTTATTGTTGAATAAAATTGTGGACATTTAAGTGAAATTTTGATGGGGGCTTTTCATAGGGGCTAGGGTCATATGAGGACCTATTATTATGGAATTCGTGAGCGTCATCAAATCTTGTATAGAACTTGTTTTTTGCAGCTCTTTTTCGAGATATGAGTATATTAAACATAATTATGAACTTAAAATCCCTATTCGGCGGGTTCAGTTGTATGGGGGCTAGGTGAAATAATGGATCGATGTAAACCATTTTCAACTGGCTTCGTTTACGGTACCATAAAAGATCATGTGCCAAATTTCATTGAATTATCTCCAAAATTGCGACCTGTAGTTTGATTACAAAGTTTAAAAGTTCTATTCGGGGGTTCAGTTGTATGGGGGCTAGGTGAAATAATGGACCGATGTTAACCATTTTTAATAGACTTTTGTCTACGGTACCATAAAAGATCATGTGCCAAATTTCTTTGAATTATCTCCAAAATTGCGACCTGTAGTTTGATTACAAAGTTTAAAAGTTCTATTCGGGGGTTCAGTTGTATGGGGGCTAGGTGAAATAATGGACCGATGTTAACCATTTTTAATAGACTTTGTCTACGGTACCATAAAAGATCATGTGCCAAATTTCTTTGAATTATCTCCAAAATTGCGACCTGTAGTTTGATTACAAAGTTTAAAAGCCCTATTCGGGGGGTTCAGTTGTATGGGGGCTAGGTGAAATAATGGACCGATGTTAACCATTTTCAATAGGTTTCGTCTACGGTACTATAAAAGATCATGTGCCAAATTTAATTGAATTATCTCCAAAATTGCAACTTGTAGTTTGATTACAAGTTTTACAAGTCCTATTGGGGGGTTCAGTTGTATGGGGGTTAGGTGAACGATCTAACCATTTTCAATAGGCTTCGTCCCTGGGACAATAGAAGATCATGTACCAAATTTCATTGAATTATCTTCAAAATTGCGACCTGTAGTTTGATTACAAAGTTTACATGGACGGACAGACAGACGGACAGACGGACAGACAGACAGACAGACAGACAGACGGACAGACGGACGGACATAGCTAAATCGACTCAGAAAATGATTGATGATGAGCCGATTAGTATACTTTAAGGTGGGTATAGGACCAATATTATTGGGCGTTATAAACATCAGCACAAACCCAATATACCCTCCCTACTGAAGTGGTGTAGGGTATAAAAACAGAACAATGGTTTATGTGGGACAGAATGTTTTTAAGATTGTCGGTATGCTGTGCTATGTTCAATAACAAGGTATGCAAAATATACGTTCCAGTAATATATAGTCAATGTATCCCTTAACAACGAATTGAATGTCTGACTGACTAAAGTTTCTAAGTATTTCTTTCTTGTATCAGTACTTAGGGGATGATCCATACTCTTGCAGAACTAGGAAAATAGTTTTATGCGAGAATAGAGTGAAAGGAAAGATTTCTAGAACGAATTCTCTCTGTAATGCATTATGCGATTCACTGGTCAATGAATGTGCTCTTGCTGAATGACATATTTTACATATAAATATAAGGGTTGTCTAATTTCAAAAGAATCCATTCTATTGTAATATCTGTCACCGATAAGTACTTTCGTCCCCTCTCCTGAACGCAGTCGAAAGTTGCATTCCATTTGAAGTCAGATATAAGTGGTGTAGATAAGGAGGTAAGATGGAATGAAGCATGTCTTGAACCGTTTCAGAAAACGGAGATACTTGAATGTCCAATGAACATCACACTGTTATCCGAATTACCGAGAGGTGCAAGTACGAAAAAGGTCGAATGTAATATGTTGGTGTTCTATTTAGGGTCATTCACTATAACTATATATAGAACTGTTATGCCAAGAAGAGTTGTGGACAATGAAATCACCAACAACAGCAGTTTCACTGATCAGTTAACTATCTTCAATATGGAAACAGAAAGCATCGAAACGACCTTTCCGAGTTTGGACTTCTATATATAAATGTGAAGTGTGCCCTGATTTTGAATTGAATTTAAATTTTCTATCATAAGTCCCTAAGGATTGGCTGGAACTGGTACATAACTTAAGTTTTTATACACATATATGAAAATTGTGTACGGCCGTTTCTTAACCCGGGTATTTCCCAACCAAAACTGCAGGGAAATTGTAGCTTTTGTTCGATTAATATATATGTACGTATGAGTTTGTTTTTCGCCATTTATCATGTTGGACTATGAGAGGATATAAAGCGAAGAATATGAATATTTGCATGCATGTATTTTATTTGTAAACAAATTGCTTTATTGTACTACAAATTTTATATTTTGCTCGTATTTCAGTAATACCAACAACAACAACCAGAACCAGCAGCATCAGAAATAACATCACAAATGTAAATTAATAAGTCCGTTTGTTTGTATATTTAACGAGAGGAAAAAAGTATAAAAAAAAAAAAACATTTTAAAAAGTATTAACTAAAAATGTTGATTATACAGAGAATTTCTGTTGACAAATGGAGTTTTTCACACATCGATGGTGAAATGTTGACACTATGTAACTAAATTCCTTTTTTGTACATGAGCTAATGTTACTGCTAATGGATATATGTATAATGTATCTTCTATAGATTTTTGAAAAATATATTAGTTGTGCGGAGTTAACCTTTCAACATGGTTGTATGAAAACTTTTTTAGTCAACAGTCAACAGAAAAGCTCTGTATAATCAACACTTTTAGTTAATACTTTTTTTAAAAAGTTTGTTTTGATTTTTTTGTTAAAAATATAAATAAACGGAGTAATTCATTTGCAATTTTGATGTAATTTCTGACCCTATTTTTTTTTTCAGTAAATATGTATGTTGTTGTTAGCAGTAAAATTATTTTTTATGTTTTAAAAATTGGTTGATGGGCAGTCCAAAGACCAAGCAATAGACTAGTCCAAAGACCAAGACTAGTAAATTATACTAAGCCAAAAACTCCTCAAAATACCGGTCAATAGGCAGATCGTAGACTAGTTATTATACAACACAATTGAGTAGTCCATAGACTAACTAACTAACTAACTACTAACTAACTAATTAACTAACTAACTAACTAACTAACTAACTAACGAACTAACTAACTAACTAACTAAACTAACTAACTAACTAACTAACTAACTACTACATAACTAACTAACTACGAACTAACTAACTACTAACTAACTAACTAACTACTAACTACTAACTAACTACTAACTAACTAACTAACTAACTAACTAACTAACTACTAACTAAACTAACTAACTACTAACTAACTAACTAACTAACTAACTACTAACTACTAACTAACTAACACTAACTAACTAACTAACTAACTACTAACTAACTAACTAACTAACTAACTAACTAACTAACTAACTAACTACTAACTAACTAACTAACTAACTAACTACTAACTAACTAACTAACTACTAACTAACTAACTAACTAACGAACTAACTAACTAACTAACTAACTACTAACTAACTAACTACTAACTAACTAACTACTAACTAACTAACTAACTAACTACTAACTAACTAACTAACTAACTAACTAACTAACTAACTAACTACTAACTAACTAACTAACTAACTAACTAACTAACTAACTACTAACTAACTAACTAACTACTAACTAACTAACTACTAACTAACTAACTAACTACGAACTAACTAACTAACTAACTAACTAACTAACTAACTAACTAACTAACTAACTAACTAACTAACTAACTAACTAACTAACTACTAACTAACTAACTAACTAACTAACTAACTAACTACTAACTAACTAACTAACTAACTAACTAACTAACTAACTAACTAACTAACTAACTAACTAACTAACTAACTAACTAACTAACTAACTAACTAACTAACTAACTAACTAACTAACTAACTAACTAACTAACTAACTAACTACTAACTAACTAACTAACTACTAACTACTAACTAACTAACTAACTAACTAACTAACTAACTAACTAACTAACTAACTAACTAACTAACTAACTAACTAACTAACTAACTAACTAACTAACTAACTACTAACTAACTAACTAAACTAACTAACTAACTAACTACTAACTAACTAACTAACTAACTAACTAACTACTAACTAACTAACTAACTAACTAACTAACTAACTAACTAACTAACTAACTAACTAACTAACTAACTAACTAACTAACTAACTAACACTAACTAACTAACTAACTACTAACTAACTACTAACTAACTAACTAACTAACTAACTAACTAACTAACTAACTAACTAACTAACTACTAACTAACTAACTAACTAACTAACTAACTAACTAACTACTAACTAACCTAACTAACTAACTAACTAACTAATAACTAACTAACTAACTAACTAACTAACTAACTAACTAACTAACTAACTAACTAACTAACTAACTACTAACTACTAACTAACTAACTAACTAACTAACTAACTAACTAACTAACTAACTAACTAACTAACTAACTAAACTAACTACTAACTAACTAACTAACTAACTAACTAACTAACTAACTAACTAACTACTAACTAACTAACTACCTAACTAACTAACTAACTAACTAACTAACTAACTAACTACTAACTAACTACTACTAACTAACTAACTAACTATAACTAACTAACTAACTAACTAACTAACTAACTAATAACTAACTAACTAACTAACTAACTAACTAACTAACTTAACTAACTAACTAACTAACTAACTAACTAACTAACTAACTACTAACTAACTAACTAACTAACTAACTAACTACTAACTAACTAACTAACTAACTAACTAGACTAACTAACTAACTAACTAAACTAACTAACTAACTAACTAACTAACTAACTAACTAACTAACTAACTAACTAACGAACTAACTAACTAACTAACTAACTAACTAACTAACTAACTAACTAACTAACTAACTAACTAACTAACTAACTAACTAACTAGCTAACTAACTAACTAACTAACTACTAACTAACTAACTAACTAACTAACTAACCATTATAATTTAAAGAAATCATTTTAAATTCCGATATTTTCTTTAAATATGAAAGAAAAACATGTCATATATGTATGTAACAAAACTTACCTGTAAATGTGTTAAAACCCACAACATTGTCGTTAATTAATTTCAACCATTGACTCAAAATTGCCAAATCATCACAGTGTATAATGCCGGTGGAGGTTCCATTTATTCCTCGAACTTCAAAAGCATTTGTCTTAATTTATCGGTACCATAAATGTAACGTGTCACGTAAGCCATCATTAGAGGTACTAAACAGGAAACAGAAAATTATTAAGAATATATGTTTATCATTCACTACGTTTACATTTAAAAAATTTTTACAAATTTTTTGATAGAATATTCAAAAAATTTTCGCGGATATATTACAAAATTCTATTTCGAACGCTTCAGATTTATTCTATACAATATAAATGTGAAATAAATGTTCTTAAAAATATATTTCTTTGATATTCATTTTCATTACTATTTTCTTAAAAAATAATAAAAATCCACTTAAATTAAGCGATCCTTATAAAAAAAATTAACCAGTTTAAATTTTATATTCATGTACTCTTTTAAGTACATTTTAATGTCTACATTGCAATTTAATTCATTATTCTTTTCCCCTGCTTTCAACTTCCTGTCTTTATTTCAAACATTTCCTTTTGTCTCCGTTCTTTATTGTATTGTTGTTTTTGTTATTATTAATTTTTTCGTGCTTTAACTTACCTGCCACAACATCAAACCCATTTCTTTTCTGGTTCTGAACAAATTGACATTGGTCTACTACAACTACGGCTTATGGTACCATTATTCACTGAGGATTTATATCCTTCGTCAGCCTTTAGTTCAGCACATGTTGTATCATTATCCGAGTCTGGTGTATCTTTTGCCACTTAATAAGGAGAAAGTTGAAGGAAAAAAAACACATGAAAATAAAAGAGAGAAAAACAAAGTAAAAACTTATAAATGTATGTATAAAATAGTAGATGTTTGTGTAGTATACTCGTTTTAATATGTTGAGACAAAAACAATATGAGGAAATAAATGTTAAATAAATAACATTATATACAAACATACATTTACTACATATGGGGTTTTGTGTGCAGTCTGGCACTTTACATACATATGTATATAACAAGACTCATACATTATGTGGCATATATTTATCTATAGGAATGTTTGTATGTATATAAAGGTATCCTAACAGTTTTGCAAGTAGTAAATATTTCCCTTTTAGAGACAAAATGTCTAACCAATACTTGACTAGACTTTTTGAGCGAGAACAAAAACTTCAGTACTATTGTCCCTTTTTCAAAACTTGGGAATAGTCTGGAGACTACTCCATTGACAAGTCAAAATACTAGTAAAAATACTAGTACATAGGCTAGCTAATATAATAGTTAATCGATAAATAAATAACTATGGCGTTTAGTCTATAGACTAGACTATAAACAAGACTAGACTATAAATAGACTGTAAACTAGACTAGACTATAAAATAGACTGTAAACTAGACTATAGACTAGACAATAGACTAGACAATAGACTAGACTATAGACTAGACTATAGACTAGACTATAGACTAGACTATAGACTAGACTATAGACTAGACTATAGACTAGACTATAGACTAGACTATAGACTAGACTATAGACTAGACTATAGACTAGACTATAGACTAGACTATAGACTAGACTATAGACTAGACTATAGACTAGACTATAGACTAGACTATAGACTAGACTATAGACTAGACTATAGACTAGACTATAGACTAGACTATAGACTAGACTATAGACTAGACTATAGACTAGACTATAGACTAGACTATAGACTAGACTATAGACTAGACTATAGACTAGACTATAGACTAGACTATAGACTAGACTATAGACTAGACTATAGACTAGACTATAGACTAACTATAGACTAGACTATAGACTAGACTATAGACTAGACTATAGACTAGACTATAGACTAGACTATAGACTAGACTATAGACTAGACTATAGACTAGACTATAGACTAGACTATAGACTAGACTATAGACTAGACTATAGACTAGACTATAGACTAGACTATAGACTAGACTATAGACTAGACTATAGACTAGACTATAGACGAGACTATAGACTAGACTATAGACTAGACTATAGACTAGACTATAGACTAGACTATAGACTAGACTATAGACTAGACTATAGACTAGACTATAGACTAGACTATAGACTAGACTATAGACTAGACTATAGACTAGACTATAGACTAGACGATAGACTATACTATAGACTAGACTTTAGACTAGACTATAGACTAGACTATAGACTAGACTATAGACTAGACTAGACTAGACTATAGACCAGACTATAGACTAGACTATAGACTAGACTATAGACTATACTATAGACTAGACTATAGACTAGACTATAGACTAGACTATAGACTAGACTATAGACTAGACTAGAGACTAGACTATAGACTAGACTATAGACTAGACTATACTATAGACTAGACTATAGACTAGACTATACTATAGACTAGACTATAGACTATAGACTAGACTATAGACTAGACTAGACTAGACTATAGACAAGACTATAGACTAGACTATAGACTAGACTAGACTATAGACTAGACTATAGACTAGACTAGACTATAGACTAGACTAGACTAGACATAGACTATAGACTAGACTATAGACTAGACTAGACTATAGACTAGACTAGACTATAGACTAGACTATAGACTAGACTATAGACTAGACTATAGACTAGACTATAGACTAGACTATAGACTATAGACTAGACTATAGGACTAGACTATAGACTAGAACTATAGACTAGACTATAGACTAGACTATAGACTAGACTATAGACTAGGACTATAGACTTAGACTATAGACTATACTATAGACTAGACTATAGACAGACTATAGACTAGACTATAGACTAGACTATAGACTAGACTAGACTGACTATAGACTAGACTATAGACTAGACTATAGACCTAGGACTATTAGACTAGACTATAGACTAGACTATAGGACTAGACTATAGACTAGACCATAGACTAGACTATAGACTAGACTATGACTAGACTAGACTATAGACTAGACTATAGACTAGACTATAGACTAGACTATAGACTAGACTATAGACTAGACTATAGACTAGACTATAGACTAGACTATAGACTAGACTATAGACTAGACTATAGACTAGACTATAGACTAGACTATAGACTAGACTATAGACTAGACTATAGACTAGACTATAGACTAGACTATAGACTAGACTATAGACTAGACTATAGACTAGACGATAGACGAGACTATAGACTAGACATAGACTAGACTATAGACTAGACTATAGACTAGACTATAGACCGAAACTATAGACTAGACTATGACTAGACTATAGACTAGACTATAGACTAGACTATAGACTAGACTATAGACTAGACTATAGACTAGACTATAGACTAGACTATAGACTAGACCATAGACTAGACTATAGACTAGACTATAGACTAGACTATAGACTAGACTATAGACTAGACTATACTAGACTATAGACTAGACTATAGACTAGACTATAGACTAGACTATAGACTAGACTATAGACTAGACTATAGACTATAGACTAGACTATAGACTAGACTATAGACTAGACTATAGACTAGACTATCTAGACTATACTAGACTATAGACTAGACTATAGACTAGACTATAGACTAGACTATAGACTAGACTATAGACTAGACTATAGACTAGACTATAGACTAGACTATAGACTAGACTATAGACTAGACTATAGACTAGACTATAGACTAGACTATAGACTAGACTATAGACTAGACTATAGACTAGACTATAGACTAGACTATAGACTAGACTATAGACTAGACTATAGACTAGACTATAGACTAGACTATAGACTAGACTATAGACTAGACTATAGACTAGACTATACTAGACTATAGACTAGACTATAGACTAGACTATAGACTAGACTATAGACTAGACTAGACTAGACTATAGACTAGACTATAGACTAGACTATAGACTAGACTATAGACTAGACTATAGACTAGACTATAGACTAGACTATAGACTAGACTATAGACTAGACTATAGACTAGACTATAGACTAGACTATAGACTAGACTATAGACTAGACTATAGACTAGACTATAGACTAGACTATAGACTAGACTATAGACTAGACTATAGACTAGACTATAGACTAGACTATAGACTAGACTATAGACTAGACTATAGACTAGACTATAGACTAGACTATAGACTAGACTATAGACTAGACTATAGACTAGACTATAGACTAGACTATAGACTAGACTATAGACTAGACTATAGACTAGACTATAGACTAGACTATAGACTAGACTATGACTAGACTATAGACTAGACTATAGACTAGACTATAGACTAGACTATAGACTAGACTATAGACTAGACTATAGACTAGACTATAGACTAGACTATAGACTAGACTATAGACTAGACTATAGACTAGACTATAGACTAGACTATAGACTAGACTATAGACTAGACTATAGACTAGACTATAGACTAGACTATAGACTAGACTATAGACTAGACTATAGATACTATAGACTAGACTATAGACTAGACTATAGACGATACTATAGACTAGACTATAGACTAGACTATAGACTAGACTATAGACTAGACTATAGACTAGACTATAGACTAGACTATAGACTAGACTATAGACTAGACTATAGACTAGACTATAGACTAGACTATAGACTAGACTATAGACTAGACTATAGACTAGACTATAGACTAGACTATAGACTAGACTATAGACTAGACTATAGACTAGACTATAGACTAGACTATAGACTAGACTATAGACTAGACTATAGACTAGACTATAGACTAGACTATAGACTAGACTATAGACTAGACTATAGACTAGACTATAGACTAGACTATAGACTAGACTATAGACTAGACTATAGACTAGACTATAGACTAGACTATAGACTAGACTATAGACTAGACTATAGACTAGACTATAGACTAGACTATAGACTAGACTAGACTATAGACTAGACTATAGACTAGACTATAGACTAGACTATATAGACTAGACTATAGACTAGACTATAGACTAGACTATAGACTAGACTATAGACTAGACTATAGACTAGACTATAGACTAGACTATAGACTAGACTATAGACTAGACTATAGACTAGACTATAGACTAGACTATAGACTAGACTATAGACTAGACTATAGACTAGACTATAGACTAGACTATAGACTAGACTATAGACTAGACTATAGACTAGACTATAGACTAGACTATAGACTAGACTATAGACTAGACTATAGACTAGACTATAGACTAGACTATAGACTAGACTATAGACTAGACTATAGACTAGACTATAGACTAGACTATAGACTAGACTATAGACTAGACTATAGACTAGACTATAGACTAGACTATAGACTAGACTATAGACTAGACTATAGACTAGACTATAGACTAGACTATAGACTAGATTATAGACTAGACTATAGACTAGACTATAGACTAGACTATAGACTAGACTATAGACTAGACTATAGACTATACTAGACTACTAGACTATACTATAGACTATAGACTATACTATTGACTATAGACTATAGACTACTATTGACTATAGACTATAGACTATACTATTGACTATAGACTATACTATTGACTATAGACTATACTATTGACTAGACTAGACTATACTATTGACTAGACTATAGACTAGTCTATAGATAATCGCTTTTCACTATACATTCATCTCGCCACAAATAATCGATACAGAATGTATAATTCATTTGTAGTCAAAGAAATTCGGATGATTTTGTGACATCATCTATGTGACATTTTGGAATAGTCACCGCGAACTGCAGGGATGAATGTAGTAATTTTGTTATACGTATAGAAATAAGTTAAATTAAAGTAATGGCATCAAGACAAAAGAGTCCAATGTAAATGTACTCTTAAGTACTTGTACCCTTTTTCATATAATTAAGAATTAAATTACATTTGTTTTTGCATTGACATTACATATGTACGAATTGTACATTAGGATGACCATGTACATATACATACATATGTAAGACATATTTAATTGAATATAAAACTTTCACAGTTGGTAGAATAACGGAAAATATAGATCGAACTTTAGGAGGTTTTTTTTGATGGTAGGACGAACGGACCTATTATTAAATTTCATTGTTCTAGTTTACCGATTTAATCCATTTTAAATGGACAGGTCTTTTGATTGACAATTTTATGTAATGGCCACTTGATTTCTAGATATTGTCTAGTCTATGGATGGATTGATTAATCTATGAGCTAGTCTGTAGTTTATTATATGTATATGAGAGATCAAATAGTCTATCGACTAATCTATTTATTAGTGTATTGACTAATGTATGAGTCACTCTTGGGACTACTCTTTTAGTTTGAGTATTGAGTACTAATGAATAGAAAAGTCCATAGACTATTTGAATAATTCGTATAATTATTTTTCATTTAAACTAAGAGCTCAAAAACTTTTTGGAACCATCCTAATATGCTATACATTAAATAACATTAAAACACAAGTGCTGAGTGTTTCTCTCATGTAAATGAAAATTCAAACTCGAAAAAAGTTAAAATAACAACAAAATTCTTTAAAAAAATAAATTTATACAGGATGAAATACCAATTTTTTGTTGTTCCTTTTTTGTGATGTTAAATGTTTTCTCCCATATTTGCATAAGTAAATGGCAGGATGAACAACTTGCATTGACGTTTTAATGGTCCCATTGACATGTCATAGGACAAAAAAGTGTATATAAGTTTATATAAGTGAACAAGTTCGAATACAATAGATACTGTATTGATTGTTGGTCAATTTGCTGTTTATATTCTGTTTAATTTGCATATACATTTACATATACTTATGTCTAGGTACGCATGTTTGTAAGTTTGTAATTTTTCCCAAAGAATTGATGTTGAAAATTTGTGAAAATTATTTTTTTTTGCTAGAAAAACAGAATAAAGCCGAGTACTTTAAAATAACCACATGATTCGGAATAATGTTCTCATACGAGTCACAATTTAGATGATAATAAGACACTTGTTACCGAAAGGTATTTATATAGAATTTGATATAAATAAGTTTCTCAACAATACAAATCACTCAAAATATCTGCGAAGATCAGACCGTAAAGGAATCTACAACTCATATTAGGACCCTATAAGGAACCTCTATAGTTATTTTAACAGTTCCGGTGTTACTGTATTCACTTTCATATGTTGTTGCCTTCACGATCTTTGGCCAATTGGGAATAGTGGCTATCAGCAGCGTGTTTCATATTTATTAAATTATTATACAATTATTATGTTATAATTTAATTTAAATATTACGGCTTTATAACAGTAACATAAACATCTCTTATAATTTAACTTCTATTAACATTTTCTCAAATCACTTCAAATTGTTCGGCCTTGAAATTGTTTGGCATTCATTTTATTCAAATTGTTTTCATTTATTTCTATTTTTTTTATTACTTTGCTTGAATTTTTAAGCTTCATAATGAAAGGCGTTAAAGGCAAATTGTTGTGCAAATATTAAAGAAACGGAATTTAATAAAATTTTCTTACTATTACAACTGCGGAACTTCAAAAGAGTGAAGACTTCAAACTCATAATAGCTTTATATTATAATAGCTTTATATTATTATAGCAACATTTTTAAAAATAATATTTGGCTATCATGATTAGATGCCACGCCCCTTTATCCCATTGTTTGTTAAATAGTTCTTGCTTTAAACTTGTACGTAATGGAGACAAACGATTTATAACCGAATTTTTCATGAGGCTCCTCGAAAGGTCTACCATAGTCTATAGTCAAGTCTATAGTCTAGTCAAGTCTATAGTCTAGTCAAGTCTATAGTCTAGTCGAGTCTTTAGTCTAGTCGAGTCTTTAGTCTAGTCGAGTCTATAGTCTAGTCAAGTCTGTAGTCTAGTCTAGTCAAGTCTGTAGTCTAGTCAAGTCTATGTCTATAGTCTAGCCAAGTCTGTAGTCTAGTCAAGTCTATAGTCTAGTCTATAGTCTAGTCTAGTCTAGTCTATCTATAGTCTAGTCTATAGTCTAGTCTATAGTCTAGTCTATAGTCTAGTCTATAGTCTAGTCTATAGTCTAGTCTATAGTCTAGTCTATAGTCTAGTCTATAGTCTAGTCTATAGTCTAGTCTATAGTCTAGTCTATAGTCTAGTCTATAGTCTAGTCTATAGTCTAGTCTATAGTCTAGTCTATAGTCTAGTCTATAGTCTAGTCTATAGTCTAGTCTATAGTCTAGTCTATAGTCTAGTCTATAGTCTAGTCTATAGTCTAGTCTATAGTCTAGTCTATAGTCTAGTCTATAGTCTAGTCTATAGTCTAGTCTATAGTCTAGTCTATAGTCTAGTCTATAGTCTAGTCTATAGTCTAGTCTATAGTCTAGTCTATAGTCTAGTCTATAGTCTAGTCTATAGTCTAGTCTATAGTCTAGTCTATAGTCTAGTCTATAGTCTAGTCTATAGTCTAGTCTATAGTCTAGTCTATAGTCTAGTCTATAGTCTAGTCTATAGTCTAGTCTATAGTCTAGTCTATAGTCTAGTCTATAGTCTAGTCTATAGTCTAGTCTATAGTCTAGTCTATAGTCTAGTCTATAGTCTAGTCTATAGTCTAGTCTATAGTCTAGTCTATAGTCTAGTCTATAGTCTAGTCTATAGTCTAGTCTATAGTCTAGTCTATAGTCTAGTCTATAGTCTAGTCTATAGTCTAGTCTATAGTTAGTCTATAGTCTAGTAGTCTATAGTCTAGTCTATAGTCTAGTCTATAGTCTAGTCTATAGTCTAGTCTATAGTCTAGTCTATAGTCTAGTCTATAGTCTAGTCTATAGTCTAGTCTATAGTCTAGTCTATAGTCTAGTCTATAGTCTAGTCTATAGTCTAGTCTATAGTCTAGTCTATAGTCTAGTCTATAGTCTAGTCTATAGTCTAGTCTATAGTCTAGTCTATAGTCTAGTCTATAGTCTAGTCTATAGTCTAGTCTATAGTCTAGTCTATAGTCTAGTCTATAGTCTAGTCTATAGTCTAGTCTATAGTCTAGTCTAGTCTAGTCTATAGTCTATCTATAGTCTAGTCTATAGTCTAGTCTATAGTCTAGTCTATAGTCTAGTCTATAGTCTAGTCTATAGTCTAGTCTATAGTCTAGTCTATAGTCTAGTCTATAGTCTAGTCTATAGTCTATTCTATAGTCTAGTCTATAGTCTAGTCTATAGTCTAGTCTATAGTCTAGTCTATAGTCTAGTCTAGTCTAGTCTATAGTCTAGTCTATAGTCTAGTCTACAGTCTAGTCTATAGTCTAGTCTATAGTCTAGTCTATAGTCTAGTCTATAGTCTAGTCTATAGTTTGGTCTATAGTCTAGTCTATAGTCTAGTCTATAGTCTAGTCTATAGTCTAGTCTATAGTCTAGTCTATAGTCTAGTCTATAGTTTAGTCTATAGTCTAGTCTATAGTCTAGTCTATAGTCTAGTCTATAGTCTAGTCTATAGTCTAGTCTATAGTCTAGTCTATAGTCTAGTCTATAGTCTAGTCTATAGTCTAGTCTATAGTCTGGTCTATAGTCTATTGTCTAGTCTTATCTATAGTTTAGTATATAGTTTAGCCTTTAGTTTAGTCTTTAGTCTAGTCTATAGTTTAGTATATAGTCTAGTCTATATTCTAGTCTATCATATATAGTCTACTCTTTTCGGACTTGACATTTTCTGATCAGGTTGACTTCAAATTTTGAACCAAAGAGAGTATATCATGGATACTTAAGTGATGATTACATTATTCCTTAAACAATTGTAAGTTCCTACTTCTTGTTCCAAACACATCTCTAATTCTAATAACAACAAATTATTCATTTAAAGTTCTGCATATACACACAATAGTACATTTATACATACACAACACATACACACACATTAAAATTTTTCGCAACTTACATTGTTTCTGTAGAAATGGCGTTGCTGCACGATAATGTTTCACCGTTAAAACAACAATATCGCCAGCATTTCGCAAAATATTCACAGCATCATCGTGAGGGCAGGCTGTTATATATTCACCATTAACTTTAATTATGGCATCACCCACAAACAATTGTCCCGTAATGTCAGCTGCTTGATCCTTATAAATGCGTGAGATTAATATGGGCAACTTGTGTTCGGCACCACCTTTTATACTCAGACCCAGGCCTCCCTGCTTTTGACGCGTGATTTGCACCATGCGTTCCTAAAAGTAAATAAAAGGCAAAAACAAAAGCGTCAAGACTATGTTTGTAGAAAGAGCGAGAGGAAATTTAATAACTTGAACAAATTAGTTTATGAAATTCAAAGGGAGTGTGTAAAGTTTGTTTGAATAAATGTTTAAATAATTACTTCAACTTTTCAATAGTTAAAGGATTAAAGGTATAACATTAAAGTATAACAAACATTTTTAATTATGGCAAAGTGTATGCGGGAGTGTGTGTGTCCTATATTTGTTTTAATTAAGTTTAAAATAGTCACTACTTTTTATATGAATTTAAAATAATGTAATAATTGTAATTTATTGTAATTACATGAGATTTAATGACATGCTTGCTGCAGCTGAAATTTATTTTTTTTTGTTTTTTTTTTCAACAAAATTATAATAATTAACGTGTCTATACATAAAGATTGCGTTTTATGATACAAATGTTTTGCTTGTCAGTGTTGGGATTTATACAAATTTTTACGCATGTATGTTGTGTTAATAAATGAATTAAATTTTTAAAATTTAAATTAATATTCATTAAAAAATATGAAATAAATGAATGAGCTTTACGGACGCTACGAATCTTATGCACACTTCACTTTAGAAAACAATTTAAGAAGTGTGGTAATAACACTGGTTTTGTAATCGTACGATTATACATTTTTATAGTCTAGTCTATAGTCTAGTCTATAGTCTAGTCTATAGTCTAGTCTATAGTGTAGTCTATAGTGTAGTATATAGTCTAGTCTATAGTCTAGGCTATAGTCTAGTCTATAGTCTAGTCTATAGTCTAGTCTATAGTCTAGCTAGTCTAGTCTATAGTCTAGTCTATAGTCTAGTCTATAGTCTAGTCTATAGTCTAGTCTATAGTCTAGTCTATAGTCTAGTCTATAGTCTAGTCTATAGTCTAGTCTATAGTCTAGTCTATAGTCTAGTCTATAGTCTAGTCTATAGTCTAGTCTATAGTCTAGTCTATAGTCTAGTCTATAGTCTAGTCTATAGTCTGTCTATAGTCTAGTCTATAGTCTAGTCTATAGTCTAGTCTATAGTCTAGTCTATAGTCTAGTCTATAGTCTAGTCTATAGTCTAGTCTATTAGTCTTAGTCTAGTCTAGTCTAGTCTATAGTCTAGTCTATAGTCTAGTCTATAGTCTAGTCTATAGTCTAGTCTATAGTCTAGTCTATAGTCTAGTCTATAGTCTAGTCTATAGTCTAGTCTATAGTCTAGTCTATAGTCTAGTCTATAGTCTAGTCTATAGTCTAGTCTATAGTCTAGCTATAGTCTAGTCTATAGTCTAGTCTATAGTCTAGTCTATAGTCTAGTCTATAGTCTAGTCTATAGTCTAGTCTATAGTCTAGTCTATAGTCTAGTCTATAGTCTAGTCTATAGTCTAGTCTATAGTCTAGTCTATAGTCTAGTCTATAGTCTAGTCTATAGTCTAGTCTATAGTCTAGTCTATAGTCTAGTCTATAGTCTAGTCTATAGTCTAGTCTATAGTCTAGTCTATAGTCTAGTCTATAGTCTAGTCTATAGTCTAGTCTATAGTCTAGTCTATAGTCTAGTCTATAGTCTAGTCTATAGTCTAGTCTATAGTCTAGTCTATAGTCTAGTCTATAGTCTAGTCTATAGTCTAGTCTATAGTCTAGTCTATAGTCTAGTCTATAGTCTAGTCTATAGTATAGTCTATAGTCTAGTCTATAGTCTAGTCTATAGTCTAGTCTATAGTCTAGTCTATAGTCTAGTCTATAGTCTAGTCTATAGTCTAGTCTATAGTCTAGTCTATAGTCTAGTCTATAGTCTAGTCTATAGTCTAGTCTATAGTCTAGTCTATAGTCTAGTCTATAGTCTAGTCTATAGTCTAGTCTATAGTCTAGTCTATAGTCTAGTCTATAGTCTAGTCTATAGTCTAGTCTATAGTCTAGTCTATAGTCTAGTCTATAGTCTAGTCTATAGTCTAGTCTATAGTCTAGTCTATAGTCTAGTCTATAGTCTAGTCTATACTCTATTCTATAGTCTGGTCTATGTTCTAGTCTATAGTCTACTCTATAGTCTAGTAAATAGTGTAGTTTATAATCTATTCTGTAATCTAGTCTATATTATAGTTATAGTCTGGTCTTATTCCAGTCTATATTCTAGTCTATAGGCTAGTCTTTAATCCAGTCTATAATCAAGTCTTATTTACTTACTTTTGATTCACTTGGCGGACCATTCTGTGGATTTGTGGGCGTAACAATTTCTAATCTTTGTAGTGTCACCAGTTCCATGGTTAAATTCAGTCTAAGTGGTTCGGGTTTCGATTTGCCATCGCTGACATTTACCATGCCAGTGCGAATCTATAAAAGAAATACCAAAATTTTTTATTTATAATTTATTTAAATTAATTTTCATATAATTTTCATATAGTGCATAATGATTGAACGGACATTCATTATAAATATAGTATGTTAAAATAATAATAAGTGATAAATGTGTAAAATAATTATAATAAAACAACAGTCTTTCCAGTATTAATTATTAACACATTTGTAATATGTATGTGGACATACATACATACATATCTTGAAATTAAAACCAGTAACAAATTGATATTGATACAATAATGTTTGTAAAAGACAAAAATAATGTATGCATCTGGGAGCCAAGCAAATTGCTGAAATTTTTGTATTGTTTGTTATGAAGAGAAAGTTGGGTTTAATTAATAAGAATGTTTAATAGGATGGTGTCAAAATAAAATATATATGTATATTACGTCACAAATTTTGTACAGTTTGCTCTGCAATTTGTTAAAAGAATTAAGGATTTTTGTTCAGCTGAAACAAGTGCAATTTTGCTTCATATTTAAATAGTCCTTAAGTGTCATTTAAGATAAAAACTACCAAATAAACAATAAATTATTGAAATTCTTATATACATCAGCAAATTAACAGACCAACATAATGTACATTTGTAATTTAATATGCGAAGGAATTTAATGCAATGATAAATAAATATTCATACAAACCCCAGAAACCAAAATGAAACTGATTGGTTTTGTATTGTAATATTAATTGATGAAACATACTGCTTCTCATTAAACCCTATAGTTCACAAGAGATAATTTAATTAAAACTGATTAAAATTGATCAATAATTTCAATACAGTAGAGTGTCTTGAGGACCGCCCACAATATGGTAATTTATTTGGATGCAATGTAAATCATACTTGATCCTTTACCAATGCAAATCGGAGCACTACAGATAACTAAATACTTTAGTTTCATTCATCTCAAGTCAGCTTACGAAAAATAATTTTATTTTAACTTTTATGAGCCATTTTTTAAAGTAATATTTTGATTAACCTAACATAAGTGTTTTAATATAAAAGAAATGTTTAACTGAATATAATTTTACTTACCTTTAAATTTTGATCAACTTTTTCCTCTATCGGAGTCGCCATTTTTTCATTGATCTTCATGCTTTTGTAAATTAAACTGAAATTGAAGAAAACATAAAAATATGTCAAATATTGTAAACTAAATGAGAATTATTACTATTAGTTATTATTAAAGCTCTCTACAGTTATTAAGTTCTATTGAATTTTACTGTATAAAGCGGAGCAGAATTAAACTAAACACAAAGAAAAACAAACAACAACTACAAGAACACTAAACGAAACAAAATACACACAGAACAATGAAACCAACACACATGTTGTATGTTTGTTGTTGGTTTTTTATCAGAGGTTGTTTTGGATTTTTGCTTATATCTCTGTTATTTATGGACGGATTTTGCTGATTTTATATAGGAAACTTCTCGAAAGAATTATTGAAAATTTGGATCCCGAAGATATCTGGGGTCTTTAGAAATTTGAATTCAACAGACAGACGGACTGACGGACAGACAGACAGACAGACAGACAAACAGACAGGCAGGCAAACATGATACAGACAGTAAGACGGACATGGCCTAATCGAGAGCTTCATTGTCCTCTGTACTTGCTCTACGTTCGTCTAAATCCACACCCTCAATTTTATATATGTAGTTGTGCCCGTAATCCTGTGTGTCCACTCAAAATATGTATGTACTATCCTACTAACTTCAGATTTCCACATTTTGGAGATGCTTCTCGTACTGCTCAAGTTATGGTCACCCCATAGGATCTTTGTGGTTCTTCCTACCGTTTCATGACTCTTTATGGGATTATCTCGCTAATATTTTTAATTAAGCTCTCGTTGTATTGAATGGTTTTGCGTTCTTTAGGTTAACTACCTCTAGTTTCCATGTCTTTAAATCAAGTACATTCACTTTTTCGTTACGAACTAATCCCAAATATCACCTGATATCACCCAAATTGCTTTCTGACGGCCTAAAAGCTAGAGTTGTGATTAGTTAGACGGTATTTCTTCGCTCTACTGACATTCTATCTAGGATTAGTGTTTAAAAGTTCCTGGTATACAATCGGGCACGTTCGATGTTTGTGTATAACCTTCCAATGTGTTCAAAATATTGCGTGTAATTTCCTTTTGGACTTATAAATTCGGATATTTTTTCGATAACAGTCCAGCTTACAAGCGGTCATTGCAACAACTAAACAAGTAGGAAAGTATAGTCGGGCACGGCCGACTATATGATACCCTACACCACTGAGTATGTTAAAAATATGGATTATTTTTAATAATAAAGCATTTAAGTTGTTTACCTTAATTCCGAAATATTTTAGCAATTTGTTGAATAAAGTGATTTTCTAAAAGAGGGGTAATATGGGGGCAAAGGTAAATATTGGCCTATCCTTATAAATTTTGGGAATTTTGGGCTTAAGGTTTACATTAGAATTATGTATGCTGGATTTCATCGTGATACTAGTGTTTATTAGTGAATTATTGATCTTCAAGTCATTTTCTGAAGGGGACATTGTATGGGGGCTAGGGTCAAATAAAGTCCGATAATTATGAAAATCGGTAGTATTATTAAGACGTATATAGAACTAAGTTTTGCCGGTTTTTGTATAGATACGACAATATTTAACATAATTATGAACTCAAAAGCCCTTTTCGGGGGGTAGGGTTGTATGGGGACTAGGTGAAATAATGGACCCATTTCAACCATTTTCAATAGGCTTCGTCGTTGGGAAAAAAACACGTATAATTTAAATTTCATCAAAATATCTTGAAAATTGCAACCAGTACCTTGCGCCGGGCAGACTTAATCGACTTAGAAAGTGATTCCGAGTCAATCGGTATACTTTATGGTGGGTGTAGGACCAATATTTTTGTGCATTACAAACATCAGCACAAACGTATAATACCCTCCCCACTATGGTGGTGTGGGGTATAAATATATTGGGAAACATAGTATGACAAAACAAAGTAATTTTTTGAGATACATTTTTTCTGTGAGTCGGTCTATTGTATACATTTTTTGTGGTAATATTAAACAATGAAATCCATTTACTGCCAACTACATGAAAAATTAGATAAACATCCACTTATATAAAATATGCCAAAAACAACTTTTGATCATTTCCGAAAACAAAAAAAAAACAAAACAAACCGCTTGAAGCGTAAAATTATAATAAAATGTAATTTTCAACACAAAATTGTTTACCATCATTATTTCATTTATTTTAATAGTTTTTACTGCCAAAAACTATTTTCTACCACTCTAACTCACATAAATACTAGAGGACATTTATAATTATCCTACAATCTATAGATGACTTCAAAAAAAGGTGCTCACCAAACCTGATGATTTATTAAAACAGCAAGTCTATAATTGAGAAAAAAGTTTATCCTTTGTAAAGAGTGTCATGACCAAAAATTATTATTTTTGTTGTTTTTTGACTTTTTGTTTAAATTGGTTTCAGTGTTTAGTTATTTATTTATGATTTTGTTGTCTGGACAAAATTTATACAATTTCAATTTGCCAAGTTTGTGTTAAAACTGTGGTTAAATATAGCTATTTTTATAGAATTTTAACTCCCAATACTCATATTTAAATATTATCTAATAAACAAGTATTATTTTTCTATCCTAGATATCCCAAACTTAAACATAATATATAATCAACATAGAAAAGGCCGGTAAAGAAAAATAATGAGGGACAATGATCCAGAAAAATAGATGACCAACATATTTATGTGGATGTATAATGCAGTATATAGTATTTTTATTCATAAACTAAATGTTTGCCAAACGAACAAAAAAGATTCGGGGTAATCTCAGCATCACCATTATAGAATATTAATATGATATGAGCAGTTCGACAAGTAATCATCGTACATCCGTAAAAGTACTTTCAACTAATGCATAACTTCATGGTTGACTCTAATTCGTAGATACAAGGTTATATCCCACGAATGTTATCCTTATAAAGCAGAGCAAAAAAATAAAATAGATTAAACTATATCCCACATTAAACTATTATCTAAAGTCAAGACTACAGTCTAATCTATAGACAAAACTGTTGTCAAATCTATAGTACAGACTATAGTCTAATCTACAGTCTAACCTGGACTATAGTTGTATACATAGACCATAGTCTATTCTAGACTATGGTATACTATCAAACCCAGACTATAGTCTAATATTTAGTTGAGATTGTTGTGTTTCTGATTGTAGTTTAATCTATAGCTTAGACAAAGTCTAATGTAAAGATCAGACTATAGTCTAATCTATAGAACAGGCTATAGGTTTCTCAATGATCTAATCTATAGTCAAAACTGTAGGTCATACTAAAATCGAGTATAGTCTAATCTATAATCTAATTTAACTATATATGGTCCAATCTATAGTCCAGACTATAGTCTAATCTATAGTCGAAACTGTAGTTTAATCTATAGAACAGTAATGGTATAATCTACAGTATTGGTCACTGTCTAACCTAGACTATAGTCCTGAGTGTAGCTTTATTTAAAGCTTAAACTATAGTCTAATATATAGTCCAGACTATAATCTATTCTATGGTCTAGATTTTAGCCTAATTTGTAGTTGAGATATAGTCTAATGTATATACCAGACTATAGGCTAATATGAAGTAGTCTAATCTATGGTATACTCTCAAACCCAGATTATAGTCTAATATTTAGTTTAGATTATATTATACTCTATAGCTCAGACTTTAGTCCAGATTATAGTTTTATCTATAGCCCAGAAAAAGTCTAATATAAAGACTATGGTCTACTGTATAGTGCAAACTATGATCTACTCTATGATTTAAACTATAGTCTAATCTTTAGTCCAAATTATAGTCTAGTCTAATCTATGATCTATTTTAACTATATTGCGTCCAATCCATCCAGACTATAATCTAATTTATGGTCCAGCTTATAGCCTAATTTGTAGTTGAGATATAGTCTAATATATATACCAGACTATTGTCTCATATGTAGTTGTCCAGTCTATAGTCTAATCTATAGTGCTTGCTTTATTCTAATTTATAATCTAATATATAGTCGATTATTCAGCCCATATAATAGTCTTATCTATAGTCCAAACTAGAATCTAAACTATATTCTATAATAGAGTTTAAACCATAGTCTGGACTTGAGACTAATCTATAGTTCAGAATATATCCTAATCGCTAATATAGTCAAAAATCTATAGTCCATTCTTAATATCACAGGCTAAAGATTAAACTATAGTTAAATATGTAGTGTATAGATTATAGTCTAATCTATAGTCCTAACTATAATGTAATATATAGTTCAGACTGTGGTTGTCATGTTAGTTCACGAACAATCAAGTAGAGTCGGAAGGACTCCGTTTTGGCATAATTTAATCTATAGTTCAGACTAAAGTCTATTCCGTAGTGCATACTATAGTCTAAAATGTAGCTAAATAGTCAGGATACACAATCCAGAATCGAACTAATTTGAGTTTAGACTATTGACTGTATATATTATAGTCTAATCTATAGTCCTAACTATAATCTAATATATAGTTCAGACTGTGGTTATCATGTTAGTTCACGAACAATCAAGAGAGACTCCGTTTTGGCATAATTTAATCTATAGTTCAGACTAAAGTCTATTCCGTAGTGCATACTATAGTCTAAAGTGTAGTCGAGCTAAATACTCAGGATACACAATCCAGAATCGATCTAATTTGAGTTTAGACTATTGACTGTAGATTATAATGTTTTTTATAATCTAGTTTATGGTTAAAACTGGAATCTATTTTCTAGTGGAGACAATACTTGAATCTATATTCTG
The DNA here is from genome assembly GCF_015586225.1 of Lucilia sericata. NCBI lineage: Eukaryota > Metazoa > Arthropoda > Insecta > Diptera > Calliphoridae > Lucilia > Lucilia sericata. The sequence goes on along the minus strand of NW_023994663.1, from coordinate 56,923 downwards.
GTCCATAGTTAGGACTATAGTCTTGTGAATAGTCTAGTCTCTAGGTCTTTGTCTAATATAAAGTTGAGACTTAAACTGTAGTCAATCATACAGATAATTTATTGAACAAATTATAAGTATATCAGACATTAGACACTGAAAAGTTTTCGAATGAATGTTAAATGAGCTTAAGCTCATTCTAAAAATCAAATACTGTAAATTGTTCAAATGACAATCTCTATCTCAGTAAGTAAACCCATGACAAAATCAATATATCCCCATATTTTTTGATGATAACTATAACAATATTCTGTAGCATTAGAACATACATATGTACATATGTATGTACGTATATATACACATTACAGTTCTCTATCAAATATCAAAACATTGTAGATACAGGTACCACAAGTTAAACAAAAATTTTAGAAATTCAACCAACCAGCAATTAAGCACAATTTCCGGTGAGGATTGATAAACTACAGATAAACTTGTGTTTATAAATAAACAAATTGATTTTTCATTTTTCAAGCAGGATAATAGGACATATATTGGTTAATGTTTACACATTGTGAAACATTTAAAAATTCTAAATTTTTCAAAAAATTATTTTTCATTATTAATTTCTAAAACTTGCTAAACTTGCTTTGATTAAGGACACCCTTTACCTGAAACTGTTTTATAAAAACAAAAATCTTTCTTGACATTTAATATGTTTGAATATAAATTGAAAATCCGTTCATATATGAAGGAAGATTTCTTTATGTTTTTTTTTTCATCTGTCAACAAATTCTCTTTTTGCAACTGTAACTAAATCAGCAACATGTACACAATTATTCAAACACATTTAAGAAACAACAACTCATAAATCTCAATAATCCATCCATCATGATATAAATCCTTTTTACTTTGTTTTTTTTTTTCTTCTGCAACAAAGCAGCTGTAATACTTTTCAAAGTATCTAAGTAGAAAAAGCTTAACATTTTACAAAAATCTTCAAGATTTTTTAAATTTTTTTAAGTTTAAGCAAAAAATTTTAAATCCGTAATAATTTAAATATGATTTTCAGTTTTTGCTATACACACACATTTTAAGCTAATTTATTTTATGGAAAATTCCTAAGGATTCATTTTATGTACATACATACATATTTATTAAATTAAGAAACAAATTTCGCTTAAAGCAATTATTCATGCGGCGAATCTTTTGAAATGAAAATTAATTAACTTAACAATGAATTTATCTCCACGTTTGTTGTTCCAACGGTAAAAATTAAAAAAAAAGAAAAAATACATGAAAATTAAATTTTAAGCTTTTCACTTTTACAGTTCATTTCCTGTTAATGTAATCAATCAAACAATATTCGATATTAGTGTGAGTAATTTGTTAAGACTACCTCTGCTTGTGTTGTCATAAATATTGTGTGGTCTAAAGAAAATCATGTAATACCCCACACTAGGACTCTTCCGTATGGGGGTCATATATAAATTAGGAATCAATCATTAAGTTTTAAACATTTATTAGTTTTGTTTTTCTTACATTATGAATAATATATACAATTATAATCCACTCAGGATGGCCATATATGGGCAAGTTTGTCAATAATCGATCAACACAGTAGTATAAACTTTACATGTATTTCTAAAACATTTTAATTTGGTGAATAGTATAAAAAATTCGCCACAAACTTACATAACAATCATACTTGTGGTTGTTATTTATTTACTCATCCTAGAGCTTTTTAATTTAATACATAAAAAAATGAATTGCGAGGGCGTTGTGGGAAGTTCATGAGTAATGTAAATGATATTTCAATCCTGACATGTATTTCCATAATCGTAATGAAATAAGAAGTGGAAAATCAGCATAGAACAAGATGTCTAAAACAAGTTAAAGGACATTTAATGTGGATAGATGAATATCTTGTAATATTAGTTAAATATTTACTGCAAGTATTAGTTACATGAGAAAATATGTCTTGCTTAACTTAAGGAATCACTCACGCAACTTTGTCACGTACTGTCTGGGCACCATAAATAACCCAACAAAAACAAACAATTTGGACCTTATAAGCCAACCAGGGGCCCGGCGGAGGGTCCTCAAATTAGGACACCTCGGCTATGTTAAATTTTTAAAACGATCCTATTTCTACATTTGAGTTCCGATTTAAAAAAAAATTCGTATATAGAATCTCCTCATCGAGCACTATAAAAGCAGTAAATTATCTCATATAGTTTAGGAGAAATTCGCATTTGAAAATTAAAATTTTAAAATTTTTACCTTCCTTACTTTAGTTTTTTGATAATAGCGGGTCCAAATATTCCCGATTTTCGCCATTTTTTTTATTCGCTTAACAACAAGTTTATATATCAAGCAGTGAAAGAATTATGTAAAAATCATGACTGAGTCCAAAGTTATAGGCATTAATTTAAAAAATTAAAAAATTGCGATTTTTTGTAATTTTTTTGGGAAAAAAGTATCTTTTTCTTTTTAAGTTATCTAAAAAGTTTCTAAGAAGATGTATATAGAATTTATACTTTTTGGAAAGCTGACTTTACATAAAATACGATAAATGAAACAAAACCTAAACATTTTTGATACCGAAGGGACCAGGTCCATCCAAAAAAACCCTATTTTTTATGGAAAATTCAATTTTGAGCAAAAATTCTCAAATCGCATAGTCGATATCAAATTATAGTGACCTGTTTTATATGACCCAATATGTTCTTAATCATTTTGTAACGGGTTTCGATAACCCCGCCCCTGGTATGGATATAATAGGCAAAAAACCAAAAAATACCATTTTTGGGATTTTTTAAAACTTTTTTGGGAATTCCGTGATTTCTAATAAGAAAATTCGAAACTTTTATTTAATTTTGGATTTTGAGTAAAAAAATCTACTTAACTGTAAAATTTCATCAAAAAAATATTCATAAATAAAATTTTTATTGCAATTTGAAAAATTTGTATCTTCGCAAAAACTGAATAAAAAACATTTTTTAAATTTTTTTAAAAAAGTATTCCGCGAATTTTTTAATTTTCAAAAATTATATACAGTTTTGAAAAATAGACAATATTACCTTTCCATTGATGCCTACCTAATGTTTTTTAAGTGACAAATTAATTAGGGAAAACTCAACATCTTTTAGAAAATTTACCTAGCACTATTATTTTCATCCATATATGTAACAAATTTAAGAGTTAACTTTATGGATGAAAATAATAGTGCTAGGTAAATTTTCTAAAAGATGTTGAGTTTTCCCTAATTAATTTGTCACTTAAAAAACATTAGGTAGTGCTCGATGAGGAGATTCTATATACGAATTTTTTTTTAAATCGGAACTCAAATGAAGAAATAGGATCGTTTTAAAAATTTAACATAGCCGAGGTGTCCTGGTTGGTCCGCCGGGCCCCTGGTTGGCCTATAAGGTCCAAATTCAAAACCTAAACTCGACAACACCTCCTCTTTGTGCATACCAAATTTCATTAAAATCGGATTAACCGTTTAGAAGTTACCGAATTATTTCCCTCTTTTTTTTTTTCCTATACCACTGTGTGCTGGCATGTTACCTCTGCATGAACAAAAAATGTACAAATTGATAAATAAGTGTTTGTTGGGTAGTTTTATATAAAATATTATATTTTCTTTCTTATCTCTCTTCTCGTGGTCTAACAATAGAAGTTATTATGCATTTCTCTTGTTTGATAATATAAACTTATGCATATGTATGTCCATTAGGACTGTCCAAATAAATTAGGATTTACTGTTTTATACAAAAAATATGAAATATTTGAGAGTTATACGCTACACCACCAAAAATATTGGTCTTACACCCACCTTCAATTATTACTTAGAATTACTTACTGAATCGATTGAGTTATGTCTTTCCGTCCGTCTGTATTCCATGCAAACATTGTGCGCACTGTACAGGTCGCAAATAACTGGGGTCATCCTAATGTATTGTGCTTGTTTAAATGAAGGTGTTTTCTAAAATGTTGTAAGTGTTTATAGTTAATGAAAGTGTATGTCTCTATATATATTACGCACTCATTCTAAAGTATGTGTCCCCAATTAACCTACACTTGACATCATATCAGAAAGATGGAAAGAATGAAAGGAAGTAAAGATGAAAAGGAAAAAGTAAGCGGAGATAATATGTAAGTACAGAAATGTTACAAATTAGCCAAACGACTGTGGGTATGAATTTATTTTGACGAAGATATGAAAAACTTCTCTCTACACATACAGATATACATACCTAAGTACATACAGTACATTCTTTTTATCTGTGATAAAGGCCTTAAGATATTGTCTTTGTTTGCAAATAGGTATATGTATGTATATCAACTTGTGTACATTTAAGGCTAAAAACCTTTTTGACATAAATTAACCAACAATACGACAACTAAAATCGTACTAGTTTTTTTATGTACAAATAAAGTAATATAAAACCATTGTATTTAAAAATTTATGCAGAAGTTTGCGTGAATGTCAAAAATCTTTTAATACAAAACAGTTTCATGAGCACAAGTTTAATTTTAACAAGAGCTTTGCCAAATGTTTAATTCTCTTTTTATAATCCTTAAAACAGCGGGAAATTTTCATGAGTATTATTGGGTTTGTCATGGCCTATTATCACAGGACTTTAAATAATTTTGTATAAATGTTGGGATGTGGGTTAATTTTGAATAAAATGTTTCAAATTTGATTTAAAGATGATATCATTAGACAATATGTGGTAAGGAGCATAAATAACTTACTAACTTACTAACTTCCTTACTTACTAACTTACTAATTTTACTAATTTACGAATTTTAACTAACTACTACTACTTACTAAATTAACTAACGTTACTAACTTACTAACTTACTAACTTACTAACTACTAATTTACAGCTTACTAACTTACTCTAACTTACTAACTTACTAACTTACTAACTTACTAACTTACCTAAATTAACTAACTTACTAATTACTAACTTACTAACTTAACTAACTTACTAACTTCTAACTTACTAAACATTCTAACTTTACTAAACTTAATAACTTACTACATACTACTTCACTAACTTACTACTAACTTAACAAACTTACTAAACTACTAACTTACTAAACTAACTAACTTACTAACTTACTAAACTAACTTACTAACTTACTAACTTACTAACTTACTAACTTACTACTTAACTTACTAACTAACTAACTTACTAACTTACTAACTTTCTAACTTACTAACTTACTAACATACTAACTTACTAACTTTTTAACTTACTAACTTACTAACTTACTAACTTACCAAGTTACTAACTTACTAACTTACTAACTTACTAACTTACTAACATACTAACATACTAACTTACTAACTTACTAACTTACTAACTTACTAACTTACTAACTTACTAACATACTAACTTCCTAACTTAATAACTTATTAACTTACTAACTTACTAACTTACTAACTACTACTTACTAACTTACTAACTTACTAACTTACTAACTTACTAACTTACTAACTTACTAACTTACTAACTTACTAACTTACTAACTTACTAACTTACTAACTTACTAACTTACTAACTTATTAACTTACTAACTTACTAACTTACTAACTTACTAACTTACTAACATACTAACTTACTGACTACTAACTTACTAACTTACTAACTTACTAACTTACTAACTTACTAACTTACTAACTTACTAACTTACTAACATACTAACTTACTAGCTTAGTAAGTTAGTAAGTTACTAACTAACTAACTTACTAACTTTCTAACTTACTAACTTACTAACTTACTAACTTACTAACTTACTAACTTACTAAAATACTAACATACTAACTTACTAACTTACTAACTTTTTAACTTACTAACTTACTAACTTCCTAACTTACTAACTTACTAACTTACTAACTTTCTAACTTACTAACTTACTAACTTACTAACTTACTAACTTACTAACATACTAACTTACTAACTTACTAACTTACTAACTTACTAACTTACTAACATACTAACTTTCTAACTTATTAACTTACTAACTTACTGACTTACTGACTTACTAACTTACTAACTTACTAACTTACTACTTACTAACTTACTAACTTACTAACTTACTAACTTACTAACTTACTAACTTACTAACTTACTACTTACTAACTTACTAACTTACTAACTTACTAACTTACTAACTTACTAACTTACCAACTTACTAACTTACTAACTTACTAACTTACTAACTTATTAACTTACTAACTTACTAACTTACTAACTTACTAACATACTAACTTACTAGCTTACTAACTTACTAACTTACTAACTTACTAACTTACTAACTTACTAACTTACTAACTTACCAACTTACTAACTTACTAACTTACTAACTTATTAACTTACTAACTTACTAACTTACTAACTTACTAACTTACTAACTTACTAACTTACTAACTTACTAACTTACTAACATACTAACTTACTAACTTACTAACTTACTAACTTACTAACATACTAACTTACTAGCTTACTAGCTTACTAACTTACTAACTTACTAACTTACTAACTTACTAACTTACTAACTTACTAACTTACTAACTTACTAACTTACTAACTTACTAACTTACTAACTTACTAACTTACTAACTTACCTATTACTAACTTACTAACTTACTAACTTACTAACTTACTAACTTACTAACTTACTAACTAACATTTTTCTTTTAAACCTATTTTACTCAATACCTAGCAATTTATATTTGAATAAATTAGATATTCCGATATAAAGCGGAATTATATATAACATTAACCATTATTTGCAACTTTGCCATATTTTCCATTATGCCATGTGAAGTGTTTAAGTTTGAAAAATATTTTGCCATGAATTATAAAACCTACAAAATTTTATTAAGGTATTATCTTGGTGTCCTATTTAGAATACATTTCGTTTTATTCAAAAGTAAATGATTTTTTAATATAGAAAGAAACAACGAATCTATTTATGTTTGAGTATAAGAAAGACAAACTACACCTGTCAATCTTTTCATATGATTTCAATTTAACACCATTTTTTGTGTCATTAGAGTTTCATTAATGATATTTCATGGTACTTTTTAAACTTAATGTAATATCGACTATGAATGGAATGAGAATCTATAAATAGAAGATATCACTTACTATAGGGTTAAAATGGGTACAATCATTATACATATGTATGTTTTTCTATTTAACACACAACTACTTACAACTACATGAAAAGCTTAAATTATGAATGCATTCCTTGTTATAAGAAAAATACAAAAAAAAAAGTTGAAAAAAAAGAAAACTAAAAGAGATTGTAATGAAGGAGCTACTTGAGCTGAAATATTTTGTCATCATTTTCCTCTTTTTGTTTTTTTTTTCTACTAATAATGGGACAAAAGGAAACACTGCTTATATGAGGAGATATCAGCAGCAGTAGGATAGAGAAAAGATACAGAATTTCTTGAAAGTTTACATTGAAATGTCAAGTGTGACATACATACACAATCACTCGTACTGACACATTTCTAAATACATACATATGTATGTATATATAAGTATAATGTATTAGTTTCAGTTTAGATCCCAGCAAACATATAGTTTTGAATTCAAAGTTTGAAAATAATATAAATAGTTGTTTCCTTTCAACTTTAGAAAATGATTTCATATAATTTTTGTTTGCTGGGCTATACGTATGTAGCGTATCATATTTGTCTAGCAAGTCATGTTAAATTATTTTGAAATGTAAGCATAAATAGAGGAATACGAGTTTGAAAAGGTGCAAAATAATAATAATAATTGCCTGCTATTTGCTTACTGACTAATATATTTTTTAGTTTTCATATTATGAGAAAACATATTTTCTTTACAGCTCTTTCAGCATCTGTATATTTGTACTCTAATCAGTGAGTTTTCTTTGACACTGTTTACTTGTTTTCTAATGAATATTAATTTGCTCTAAGTACTTGCCAACATAAGTAATACTACATTTACGCAGTAAGTATAGTTGCAAAAGGTTAAAAAAGGAATCTTAATGAAATTACAAACGTACATATTACAATTTTCCCAGAATGCATTTTCATTTAGTTAATGAAAAAGCTTTTATCAATTATGGCGTGTTCCAGTTTATAACAAAAGTGCATTGATGGTTTTGATTTTATTTGTAATTGTCAATTGTTAGCAATGACAATGTAGAGAATGAATTAATAGGATTTTACACACCTAATTAATTTAGGTTGTGTTTTCAAATTTGACTAACTAACTAACTAACTAACTAACTAACTAACTAACTAACTAACTAACTAACTAACTAACTAACTAACTAACTAACTAACTAACTAACTAACTAACTAACTAACTAACTAACTAACTAACTAACTACTAACTAACTAACTACTAACTAACTAACTAACTAACTAACTAACTAACTAACTAACTAACTAACTAACTAACTAACTAACTAACTACTAACTAACTAACTAACTAACTAACTAACTAACTAACTAACTAACTAACTAACTAACTAACTAACTAACTAACTAACTAACTAACTAACTAACTAACTAACTAACTAACTAACTACTAACTAACTAACTAACTAACTAACTAACTAACTAACTAACTAACTAACTACTAACTAACTAACTAACTAACTAACTAACTAACTAACTAACTAACTAACTAACTAACTAACTAACTAACTAACTAACTAACTAACTAACTAACTAACTAACTAACTAACTAACTAACTAACTAACTAACTAACTAACTAACTAACTAACTAACTAACTAACTAACTAACTAACTAACTAACTAACTAACTAACTAACTAACTAACTAACTAACTAACTAACTAACTAACTAACTAACTAACTAACTAACTAACTAACTAACTAACTAACTAACTAACTAACTAACTAACTAACTAACTAACTAACTAACTAACTAACTAACTAACTAACTAACTAACTAACTAACTAACTAACTAACTAACTAACTAACTAACTAACTAACTAACTAACTAACTAACTAACTAACTAACTAACTAACTAACTAACTAACTAACTAACTAACTAACTAACTAACTAACTAACTAACTAACTAACTAACTAACTAACTAACTAACTAACTAACTAACTAACTAACTAACTAACTAACTAACTAACTAACTAACTAACTAACTAACTAACTAACTAACTAACTAACTAACTAACTAACTAACTAACTAACTAACTAACTAACTAACTAACTAACTAACTAACTAACTAACTAACTAACTAACTAACTAACTAACTAACTAACTAACTAACTAACTAACTAACTAACTAACTAACTAACTAACTAACTAACTAACTAACTAACTAACTAACTAACTAACTAACTAACTACTAACTAACTAACTAACTAACTACTAACTAACTAACTAACTAACTAACTAACTAACTAACTAACTAACTAACTACTAACTAACTAACTAACTAACTAACTAACTAACTAACTAACTAACTAACTAACTAACTAACTACTAACTAACTAACTAACTAACTAACTAACTAACTAACTAACTAACTAACTAACTAACTAACTAACTAACTAACTAACTAACTAACTAACTAACTAAAATAATGTATGTTTCAAACGTACGTATTTTCAAACATTGCGTATGAGTATTGCCATTATTATGAGAATCGTAATATAAAGTATACGCCACATTTTCCATTTTTATACCAAAAATCAAAAAATCCCTTTTCAAGGCAGTAGTGGTTCTACTCCTTTAGTGAAATAGGAATGATTGGGTGGTCCATCAATATTGGTCAACTCGGGACTAAATGTGGACTACTGCTCTAAAAACTATGCATAGTACTCTCCTCGCTACAGATGTGTAGAGTATTCACATCACTTTTTAAATTTTTCTTATAGTAGCAATACAATTTTTTTAAATATTTATGTAAATATTTAAAAACATAATAACCACAAATAAATAACCTTGAACATTTTTATTATAACCAATATATTTGATTCAAATAGCCATAATTAAACCTAAAATACCATAAATATCTTTGGATAAGCCTTCTATACATACATACTTCTCACCAAAAAAAAAAACAGACTTGTTTACTAACATACTCTATAATATAAGAAAAAAAAACTTGTATTTTCCAGGAAATATTTATTGCAGAAAAACCAACAGTAAAAACTTCAATAATACTATAATATTTTCACATGTTTTTTTTTCTAACATTTGAAAAGTGATAGAAAGCAAATAGAAAATCCCAACAAGACAAATATTTATGTCATGCATATGGAAATTACAAATGAAAATCTACATAAATTGATTTTGTATTTATTTAAAGACTTAAATTGCAAATATATTGGAAATTGTACGAATTAAATAAAGAATATAATCGTAAAGATAAACATTTATATATAGATGTTTTATATACATATATAATGTATAGATATTAGTATGTATAACTATGTTTAAATATTGTTCACATTAGAATTTCAAGTAGTTATTGGTTGTGGGTTGGTTATATAAGTGTTTTTTTTTTGAATGATTTTAGTTATTATTTGCTTTTGGGCTGTTAAAAGTTGTAATTTACTTGTTTTCTATAATTGATTGTATTTTTTGAAATAAAAATATGAAAAACTTTAGATTTCTGTTTGTTTATTGTAATTAGAACAATTAGTAGATCATAATCATTGTTGAGAGGTAGTAATTATTGTTATAGTTGTTAGAATTTTTAAAAACTGCATATCTGATGTAAGGGTTTCATACCTACTTGTACACCATTCAACTAGTATGTACTTAGACTTGCCAGATTAGTCTTGCCATAGATTAGTACAAATACAAGTCTGTAGTGCAGTGAATAGACTGTAAATTGACTCATCTATAGACTTAACTATTGACATGTCCATATATGTAATTGTCAGTAGACCAGAATATAGCACAGTCCATAGATTGAACAATGGAAGGATCAATAGAATAGTCAGTAAAATAGTCCATAGACAAGACTATTAGACTAGTCCATAGACAAGTTATTAGACTATTCCATAGACTAGGCAATAGAATAGTCTATAGAATAGTTCATAGAATAGTCTATAGAATAGTTCATAGAATAGTTCATAGACTATTCAATAGACTAGTCAATAGACTGGTTCATATACTAATGCAAAGAAACGTCAGTAATCCAGTCCATAGACTAGTCAGTTGGCTTATCAGTAGAATAGTCAGTAGTCCAGTCCATAGATTAGTCAATAGGATAATCAGTAGACCAATCCATGACTAGTGCATAAACTAATAATAGTGCATAGACTAGGCCATCGAATAGGCCATAAACTAATCCATAGAATAAGCTATAGACTAGTCTAGTCCACAGAATAAGCTATAGACTAGTCCATAGACTAGTAAATCGTTTATATAGTGTTCAATGGACTAGTGTACAGACTAGACAATAGTCCATAGACTGTATTTGGCGAATAGTAAATAGACTGATCAATAGATATGTTATATAGTTTTCTGTATTATAGTTTTGTTTAACAAACGAAATTACTTTTAAACCAACCCAATACTTGTTTGTAAGTGTTTTGTAATATAAATGTACAATGTATCAAATATTGTAGAAAAAAGGATTCTAAATTGTTTCCTCTTTTTTTTTGTATATGGGATGCTAAAGAAATAATAGAAAAGTTCATCAACATTTGTCGAGTTTGTGTACTCGTAAACATTTATTAAAATATGGGTCATGCATACATTCTCATTCATATATTTACACACAGATGCTTACATACATACACACACACAATAAAAAGATTTAATGTTCATTTGTTTGCTTATAAAATGTGGGTCAACAAATTCTAAAGTGTTTCTCTTTTTGTTGCTGATGTTGTACTTGTTGTTGTTGTTCAAAATTAAAAGCAAAAATTCTCTCTCTCCCAAACACATACAACAGTAACAAACAACAAAACAATAAATATAGTTTTTTTTTATAAACAAAAAAAGTACTAAAAGCATGTCCTTCGCCTCTTTAAGACACACACTTGACATGAAAATGTATGAGTGAAAAAAACATAACCAACAACAACTCAACCACAACAATAACAGCAATATTCCTAAAGAGATGATTTGTTTATTTTGCAACAGATTCTGCTGGCTTGTTATATTTCTATAAAGTTTCTTAATAAATCAAAAACAAACAAAAACACTTTTAAACAAACATCTTTAACGTCAGTAGGTTATTGGAACTGGCTTCGTTAAATGAATTTTAGTTTTTTAATTTTCTCATATTTTTTTAGTTTTTGTTAGTTGACCTGAATTTGCAAGAAATGTGTATAATGATGAATTTAAGTTAATTACTTTGTATAATAACTTGCAATAAGGTCATTATAATAGTTGTTTTAAGTTGGGGTGGGGATGGTGTGAATAAATATCATAGTCTAATTAATTTTAATATTGAAATTCTCATTTGTAAATCGAAAGGGGCTGGTTTAAATAATAAGTGTTAATTGGAGTTTAAGTATTTGGTAATTAAAATGAAATTGTTTTAAGTAGTAAGATTAATGCTGGAAGTGATTAAGAAAATAATAATTTAAACAAATGGCATTTTGTTTTCAAAAAAATTTAAAAAATAATCAACAAAATCTTAAATCGGTAGTTCAAACTAAACGGATAAGCAACGTTTTGGAAATTTCTTTGCTAATTCAATGAAATTTATCTTTTCTGTCCAAGGACAGGATTCAAATCTGTATAAAATTCATACAGAGGCCAACGATTTCTCTAATTCCAGTGTTATTTGTTGGGCTGATTCCGAATATGTGATTAAAAAGGTCGTTTCACCTACAAATTTTCCACATTTTCATCTTTTAGTGCTTCATCCCCGGTAAAAACATTGTAATGACTTATACTTACTCAACAACTTACTTTGCAATCACTACTACATACCGTCTGTATTACTTAGAATGAGTCTAGTAATAACTTACACATAATATATTATGTAAGTACTTAACTTTCAGCTTTGACATATTGATTTCGAACTTTATTTTTATACCCACCATTAAAAAAGATGGGGGTATATTGTTTTTGTCATTCCGTTTGTAACACATCGAAATATTCATCTTAGACCCATAAAAGTATATATATTCTGGATCCTTATTAAATTCTAAGACGATCTATCCATGTCCGTCCGTCCGTCTGTCCGTCTGTCTGTTGAAAACACGATAGAGTCCAAACGGAAGTAGCTATCGTGCTGAAATTTAGCATAGACATTTAGTATTGGTGCAGTTTGCTTGGTATTGAAAATGGGCAATATCGGTCTACGATTTCCCCTAGCCCCCATATAAGGTCCCCTTCAGAAAATGACTTTAACGCTCATAACTGTCTAAAAGAAGCATATATAGCGATGAAATTCGTCATGAACATATTTATAGGAACCTAAATCGCTTTGTAAAATTTTATAAGGATCGGTTCATAATCAACCCTACCCTCCACATAATGTCCCCTTCAGAAAATGGCCTTAACGCTCATTACTAGCTTAAACTGAAATCGTTCTAGAAAACTTGACGAGGATCGGTCCATAATTGAAAAAAGCATTCCTTTTCGGCAATGATTTGATGGTGGGTATACAAAATTCGGCACAGCCGAATATAACACTCTTACTTGTTAACACTGAAAACTTATAATATGCGCAGTGGGCGTAGAAATTTTTCTCAGAAACAACACTACTTAACTCCCTATTGGCAGGAGATCACAGTAAGTACTTACCTAACTCCCTATTTGTAAGCGAACGAGATAGGTACTTGCGAGTTTTTACCCTCATTATATAGTGTATAGTATAGGGGTATAGTCATAAATGGAAAACCCTTCAGAAGGCAGTTTTAAAACTCTAGTTTCAAACTTTTAGCAATTTTGTTAAGCAATTTTGATAATTTTAAGAAAATCTCCATTTGACTGATGGACAATAAATAAGGAAATAAAATAGGATGATATCTTTCACATATTAGCAGTACCTGCGATTTGAATTCTGAGGATTTCGGAGAAAAATGTTAAAAAACAGGCTTTTCTTTATTGTTATGTATTTTATATAAAATTTCTTTTAGAATATACAATTCAACATAAAAGGAAGTTATTAAAATTTTTAAATTATACAGGCCCCCATCATAAAAGTCGGTACATTTTTCTCCAAAATCTTCAAATATATGTTAAAATTCATTGTAAAAAATTGTGAGATTCTATCACCAAAAGTTTCCTAGATAAACGAACTTTGGAATTTAATTTATATGGGAGGTTCCAGGCCCCTAAAATCTAATCTAAAATCAATCGTAGTGATAGGTGCCACCCTTATGAAAGTCCGCCCGTTTTTCTCCTAAATATTCTCATGGATGCTAAAGGTATTTGTGCAACATTTTAAGATTTTATCTACAATAGTTTCTCAGATAAACGAATTTTAGTATTTAATTCATTTCGCAGGTGCCACGCCTCCTATTTAAAGTCCGCCCATTTTATGGTCTAAACATACATGTTGCTTCGAAAGTGTCTCCGAAAAGTTTCCTAGATAAACGAACTTTGGAATTTAATTTATATGGGAGGTTCTAGCCCCCTAAAATCTAATCTAAAATCAATAGTAATTTAAATTTTAAAGTCCGCCCCTTTTTTGGTCTAAACATACATGATGCAACTAAAGTGTCTCCGAAAAAAAGTAAACACTCCAGCTGTTATATATTCTCAGATATACTAATTTAAGATTTTTTTAAGTGGGAGGTGCCGCACCCATTTTATCCTCATGTATTTATATGGATGTCAAAGTTGTCCAGATTCAATTTCATCAGCTAAAAGTAGTCAAAATGGTTTCAAAAAGTGAGATTTTTGGGTGTTTATAATAAAAGTTGATCTTTTGATCATTGGACCTTATGGTCCTACCAATTACAGAGTATTACCTTGGCGTCATCTATATCCGGTTTAAATGTTGATTCGTCTGGTTGGACGAGAAACTTATGATTTCTTGTGCTTCGGATTGTCGTATTTTCGTGCACAAGACTTAATTCATAACATTAGGAAGCTGTCTTACTTGTAATGACTTATTTTAGTACTTATTTGTAAGTAAGCATGATAAGTTCTTGTGACACTTGACACTGTGTAGGAAAAGTTGTTTTAATAGTTTTTTATTTTAAAAATTTAAGTTTTAAGTTTTTATTGGTATAACCGATAACATATCCGGCTTAAACGGATGTTTTATCGAAACAAAATTTTTCACTATCATTATGTGAGTTTATAAGAATGTTACCTAAGCAAAAGACAATGAATTTACTATATATTCATTATCCTTTGCTAGGAGGTTGTCTTTTCCAAATGTCAACTAAAATAATCCCATTTAACTATAATGTATGTATTGAGATTGGAATGACAGCAATTCCATGTTATAACCACCGCAAGCAAAAATGGTTGAATATTTCACAAATATATTTATACTATTACTTGACTTACGACAATATGTCGCAAAGTATTTGATCAAACTGTATGTTTGCTATTTATTGTTGTATTAGAAGAAACTTAAGTTAAAACACCTGCAATAACCTTTTGACTTTAAATAACATGTACTTGTTTAAGTACTTTTCATTCTTTTCATTTTGAACACAAAATGTAGTTTGAAAGGAAAAAAAAAAACGCCACTTCACAAAAAAACTTGTAACATGATTTTACTTATGTGTAGAACTCCTTATATGTATACATACATACATCTACAAGTATTTGAAAAAGTCAACAGAAGAAATAATCAAACATAAAATTTTATAGTCGGTGGTAAAGAATTTGAATTAACTTATGTTAAAAAATAGAACAGATATTTAAATTGGACGTACAGCAGTCAATTATCCCATCAAATTCTGTAAACTGCTGAGTCAAGAGAAATCGCTCGAAAACCCATTAATCTAGTTAATATCGGCTATAAAATTCTATACAAATGTGTTTTATAGCAACATTAATGTCTTATATAGGATCCAGTTTTGAACCTAGCACCTATACTATATTAGCTTCAAGATAACATCCTTTCTAACGACAAGATATTACATTTGAAACTACTAATCTCAAAACCAACATCCTTCGTGACTACTTTCAGTTATTGTACATCAAATAACCAACTACTTTATATACCCACTAACCACAACGTAGTGGTGAAAGGTATTAAAACGATCCTAAAGCCAAAAGAAATTGAAATAAACTAATAACACAGAAAAAGAAATGGCAAAAAACATACACACACACGCGTTAGTATTTAAGTAAACTTTAAGTTTTACAAACAAACCGTGGAAAAAAAAACTCCGGTTGAAGGGGACAAATTGTAAAAACATAAATGAACATGAAATGTAATGGTACTAATGTTGAGGTTTGTTGGTTAGAGGCAAAAATATGCTGGGGAACGGTTGGAAAATGACAAAAGTAAAACCATAAAATGAAACCAAAATGCGCGCCATATATAACTTCAATGCATTTCCGTTTCCGTCTTTAACAACAAACAAACAAACAACAAAGTATTGCAAGCATGTTTTTTGCTGTTGGCTTTATTTTGTACAACGTTGGCAATATTTGTTAGTTTTTTTAATGTTTTTTTTTGCTGTTGTTTTTAGCTTTTCGTTTATTTGTTGATTGCTGTTTTTGTTGTTTTGCTGGTTTATTTTTGTGAAAATTTGTAAGTTTAATGAAAAAATGTTGTAACTGAACTTTTTAATAAAATTTTAGGGGTAAAGGAATTTGTAATATCCTATAAGGCTTATTTGCCTTTTTCCAATTGTGGGTTTCTTTCTTTATTTAGCAAAATATTGCTTTGTGCGGGGAAAAAGAGTTTATTTTTTTCTTTGTTTGTATATTAAAATAAGGTTTAGTTTTACTTTGATATTTATTTAATAATGTCCTTCTGTTACAAAAAAGAGCTTTATTATAATACATATATTATGTAGATTTAAGTATGAAAGTTAAAGTATATGAGGTTGCCACAAAAATGAGGTTACTACGAAAAATATTTTAATTATATGTATATTAATTTTGTAATTATCTATCTAATCTATCTATCTATCCTATCTATCTATCTATCTAGCTATATCTATCTATCTATCTATCTATCTATCTATCTATCTATCTATCTATCTATCTATCTATCTATCTATGCGATCTATCTATCTATCTATCTATCTATCTATCTATCTATCTATCTATCTATCTATCTATCTATCTATCTATCTATCTATCTATCTATCTATCTATCTATCTATCTATCTATCTATCTATCTATCTATCTATCTATCTATCTATCTATCTATCTATCTATCTATCTATCTATCTATCTATCTATCTATCTATCTATCTATCTATCTATCTATCTATCTATCTATCTATCTATCTATCTATCTATCTATCTATCTATCTATCTATCTATCTATCTATCTATCTATCTATCTATCTATCTATCTATCTATCTATCTATCTATCTATCTATCTATCTATCTATCTATCTATCTATCTATCTATCTATCTATCTATCTATCTATCTATCTATCTATCTATCTATCTATCTATCTATCTATCTATCTATCTAGCTATCTATCTATCTATCTATCTATCTATCTATCTATCTATCTATCTATCTATCTATCTATCTATCTATCTATCTATCTATCTATCTATCTATCTATCTATCTATCTATCTATCTATCTATCTATCTATCTATCTATCTATCTATCTATCTATCTATCTATCTATCTATCTATCTATCTATCTATCTATCTATCTATCTATCTATCTTCTATCTATCTATCTATCTATCTATCTATCTATCTATCTATCTATCTATCTATCTATCTATCTATCTATCTATCTATCTATCTATCTATCTATCTATCTATCTATCTATCTATCTATCTATCTATCTATCTATCTATCTATCTATCTATCTATCTATCTATCTATCTATCTATCTATCTATCTATCTATCTATCTATCTATCTATCTATCTATCTATCTATCTATCTATCTATCTATCTATCTATCTATCTATCTATCTATCTATCTATCTATCTATCTATCTATCTATCTATCTATCTATCTATCTATCTATCTATCTATCTATCTATCTATCTATCTATCTATCCTATCTATCTATCTATCTATCTATCTATCTATCTATCTATCTAGCTATCTATCTATCTATCTATCTATCTATCTATCTATCTATCTATTTTATATTATTTAGTAATCTATATAGGTATCAACAGAAATATCTATTCATATATAACCACAGTAAATCCTTAATAAAATCACCTTGTCTCCTGTTTTCTTTTTGTTTTTAATTCAAAAATCTTTATGAGTTTATACTAGAGCCCAGAAGTAATTTCATCGTCTCTGGTTAATGAAAAAAAAAAAACAAAACCCAATGACCAGACATTTATTTGGCTCAATGCCAAGCAAATAATTTTCATTCTTGCCATAAAATTGTTTAACAATCGTAAAAACCAGACTATTGTATTCAACTTGTTTGCTATGTGTATGTGTGTCACACTATGAATGCAGATCAGTTTTGTATTTTATTCAAATAAATTAAATTGTTACAATAAGTTGCCAACCATAGACATACAATTACTAATACAGACCGATATGAATTCAGACATTCATATGTTGATGTAAACTAAAACAACAAAGACAACAAATAAAATGGCAAGAAAAAATGTATTATAATAAATGTTTATGTCTGTATGTCAACCACAAGTGGACAGACGAGTGTTTGATAGTAAAGAGAACAACAACAAAATTTACACACATTTACATGCTTACACACACAAATGTTTAAAAAAATAATACTACATACAAAAGAAGGATATTCGAGAGAAAAGAAAATATCGTTTTACCCAGCAAACATGAAGATTTAATTTTTAGTTAGAAATGATTTAAAAATTTGTTTATCGCCGAAGATCTCGCTTTCTGGACCCGATCGTACCATAAGGTACAGCTAAATTGTTATATATGAAGCGTCCAGGAGGTTAATAACAATGTATTTATTATAAAAATATAAGTTTTTCATTGAAAAACCAAAAATATTTATAAGTTCGAACTACGATCCTGTTGATTTGAAGTATTATAAGACTAGCTAAACTTAATTAAGGTTTGTGGCACATTTGATAATAATGTTTGAATTAAAGCATTTGTTTAAGTCTCTGTTGGGTAAGTATTGGTTTTTATTTTTTAAATGTTGGACATATAGATAAACAGACGTTATAGAATGGTTGGTGTACCACACTAATGTAAATAAATACTATTAAATACAATTTGTTATAATTTATTGATTTTATTTGTTGTTGTCAGTGTTATTGTTTCATTTATTTTATTTATAAATATGTAGCGGATACATTATATACTAGTAAATAACACACTTATTTACTATTCGTATATTGTATGTACGAAATGTTCTTGAAAATCCAATGAACTTAATCCGCTAAATTTAATACAAAGTCTGCAATTGATTAGTTTTTAATTAACTTAGTAGAGGAATGTTTGTCGTACGAACAATTTTATTTCAAATTCTTTATTAAAAGGTGTTTAAAACTAACTAATTAACTAAGTAACTAACTAACTAACTAACTAACCTAACTAACTAACTAACTAACTAACTAACTAACTAACTAACTACTAACTAACTAACTAACTAACTAACTAACTACTAACTAACTAACTAACTAACTAACTAACTAACTAACTAACTAACTAACTAACTAACTAACTAACTAACTAACTAACTAACTACTAACTAACTACTAACTAACTAACTAACTAACTAACTAACTAACTAACTAACTAACTAACTAACTAACTAACTAACTAACTACTAACTAACTAACTAACTAACTAACTAACTAACTAACTAACTAACTAACTACTAACTAACTAACTACTAACTACTAACTAACTAACTAACTAACTAACTAACTAACTAACTAACTAACTAACTAACTAACTAACTAACTACTAACTAACTAACTAACTAACTAACTAACTAACTAACTAACTACTAACTAACTAACTAACTAACTAACTAACTAACTAACTAACTAACTAACTAACTAACTAACTAACTAACTAACTAACTAACTAACTAACTAACTAACTAACTAACTAACTAACTAACTAACTAACTAACTAACTAACTAACTAACTAACTACCTAACTAACTAACTAACTAACTAACTACTAACTAACTAACTAACTAACTAACTAACTAACTACTAACTACTAACTAACTAACTAACTAACTAACTAACTACTACTAACTAACTAACTAACTAACTAACTAACTAACTACTAACTAACTAACTAACTAACTAACTACTACTAACTAACTACTAACTAACTAACTAACTACTAACTAACTAACTACTAACTAACTACTAACTAACTAACTAACTAACTAACTAACTAACTAACTACCTAACTAACTAACTAACTAACTACTAACTAACACTACTAACTAACTAACTACTAACTACTAACTAACTAACTAACTAACTAACTAACTAACTAACTAACTAACTACTAACTAACTAACTAACTACTAACTAACTAACTAACTAACTAACTAACTACTAACTAACTAACTAACTAACTAACTAACTAACTAACTAACTACTACTAACTACTAACTAACTAACTAACTAACTAACTAACTAACTAACTAACTAACTAACTAACTAACTAACTACTAACTAACTAACTAACTAACTAACTAACTAACTAACTAACTAACTAACTAACTAACTAACTAACTAACTAACTAACTAACTAACTAACTAACTAACTAACTAACTAACTAACTAACTAACTAACTAACTAACTAACTAACTAACTAACTAACTAACTAACTAACTAACTAACTAACTACTAACTAACTAACTAACTAACTAACTAACTAACTAACTACTAACTAACTAACTACTAACTAACTAACTAACTACTAACTAACTAACTAACTAACTAACTAACTAACTAACTAACTAACTAACTAACTAACTAACTAACTAACTAACTAACTAACTAACTAACTAACTAACTAACTAACTAACAACTAACTAACTAAATAACTAACTAACTAACTAACTACCTAACTAACTAACTAACTAACTAACTAACTAACTAACTAACTAACTACTAACTAACTAAACTAACTACTACTAACTAACTAACTAACTAACTACCTAACTAACTAACTAACTAACTAACTAACTAACTAACTACTAACTAACTAACTACTAACTAACTAACTAACTAACTAACTAACTAACTAACACTAACTAACTAACTAACTACTAACTAACTACTACTAACTAACTAACTACTAACTAACTAACTAACTAACTAACTAACTAACTAACAATAACTAACTAACTAACTAACTACTAACTAACTAACTAACTAACTACTAACTAACTAACTAACTAACTAACTAACTAACTAAATACTACCTAACTAACTAACTAACTAACTAACTAACTAACTACTAACTAACTAACTAACTAACTAACTAACTAACTAACTAACTACTAACTACTAACTAACTAACTACTAACTACTAACTACTAACTAACTAACTAACTAACTAACTAACTACTAACTAACTAACTAACTAACTAACTAACTAACTAACTAACTAACTAACTAACTAACTAACTACTAACTAACTAACTAACTATCTAACTAACTAACTAACTAATTACCTAATAATACATAATGTTGGACCGATCATAAATGGGAAAGCAACATCGTTCGTAAAAACATGGATGTTTGAAAATATAGATCAAAAACATCGATAATGTGGACGATACATCGATTTTTTCGATGTTCTACTTTGGCTGTTATTCAATTTTAAAAATCTGATGTATTGTTGTCCACAATTTGTTTATACCAAACTAATTTTACTAAAAATTACATTTTAAACCCCTTATTCATAAACTACTAACACATTTTCCGGACCATTATTTGGCAGATATTTGAGATTATGGATCGTTTCCCCAAATTTGCAATAGAAATCAAGCTTTTGTAAAGAAGCAAATATGTGGTGATTTCTATGAAATTATATTGCAAAATTTTTGTGAAAATTGCAAAAGAATGTGTCAAAAAGCTTTCTTTTTTCGGAGTTTTGACTTTGGCAGACACATGGACAGACTTGTATAGAACATCTTAGAATTTTATATATTTATTTTATGGAGACCAATATTTCCATTGACAAAATCAATATACCCCCATACTTTTGAATGGTGTGTATAAAAACAATTACAATAAAATTATATGGCTTTATTGGCAAAACGTTGATGTCTCTTAAGGTTCTAAAAGGATTACAAAATATACTAAGACATATTTGTAACACACTGTTTTACGTTTACTTGTGTATGGTATTAAATTCTTCGACCCTATAAATGTCCAGACTAATATTTTTAAAGTTGTGCCAAAAAAAGAAAACCGAAAATAGAAATCGATATTAATCGTAAATGTCCTGCTTTCCAATACATTACCATATTCCCAAATGTAATTGGGTTTTGTACACAAATAGCTAAATGTTTGCATGTTTTAGTTTGAGTAGTCATTGTGGTGGTTGTCGGTGCAGATCTTTTGATATAAAGTGCTTCTTGATATTGTAGGTATTCTGCTGTATTGCAAAATTGTTTCTTAGTTCATGCTCTTAAGCAAAAGAGGCATGAAAAGACATCAAATAACCATAATATAAAGTTACGGTTCTGTAAAACAATTGCCCTTAGCTATAGAATTCTATTAATATTTAGTATATATTATAAGAAGTGTGTAAAATAAGGTGGTACCTTAAATCATATTATGGAAAATTGTTCTTTTTTTTAGTTGTTTAATATTTGGTAGAAAGTTTCATTTGTAATATTGTCTTATTTTATTTCCAATTTCACAAATTTTTAAATTTTAGCTTAATAAAAATCGAAAAATTACCTAAAAAAACACCCTAAGGTATGAAATATATGTAGATAAATATTTATGGATGTACACATGTTTATTTTATATGAAAGTGATACGATAGATGCGTATTTATGATATGAAATGTGTGTTATTAAAAATCAATATTAAACAGAGAAAGAAATGTTGAGTTTTACCATATCAAATTTTATACAGTTTCAAATGAAAAACAAGTATGAAAGTATAGACGGACGTGGCCGACCATATGATACCCTACACCAGTTATGAATATTAAATGTGATTTATTTTTCATAATAAAGCAATTATCTTCAATATTCCCTTGTTCCGATACATTTAAGCAATTTATGGATGAAAAACTAATTTTCTGAAAAAGGCTTTATATGGGGGCTGGGGGCAAATATGGACCAAGCCCGATAAAATTTTGTGAATATATTTATATTTACATAATAATTTATTGTGCTGAATTTCATCGCGATATTTGTGTTTATAAGTTAGTTTGGGACATTCAAGTAATTTTCTGAAGGGGACTTTGTATGGGAGTTAGGGTCAGATGGGGCTCGATCTTTATGAAATTTGGCAGGATCATCAAGACTTCTATAAAACTTAGTTGTGCCGTATTTTATCGATATATCTGTATATTTAACATAATTATGAGCTCAGAAGCCTTTTTCGGGGGGACCTGTTCTATGGGGGCTAGGTGAAATAATGGACCGATTTTAACCATTTTCAATAGGCTTCGTCCTTGGGTCAAATAAAACGTGCGTGCCAAATTTCATTTAATTATCTTGAAAATTGCGACCTGTACCTTGCGCACAAGGTTTACATGGACAGCCATCCAGACGGACGGACGGACGGACATAGCTTAATCGACTCAGAAAACGATTCTAAGCCTATTGAAATACTTTAAGGTGGGTCTAGGACGAATATTTTTGTATGTTACAAACATCAGCACAAATCCAATATACCCTCCCCACTAAAGTGGTGTTAGGGTATAATGAACTGTGTATGTTTATTAGAGGGTTCCAAGTTTTCACACTAACGATCTAATACATACTATATACCATATTTATCTAAGTTTAGTCCGCAAGTCCTTTGTTGCTTCAACAACCTAGAGACGCACATTGTACAAGATGTCGAAGTGCTTAAAGTTAACACCTTTGGTGATACTTTTACAACCACAGGGGAGCTTGTTAGACGTCTTACCATCACTAACGCTTAGTGCTTCATGGTTCTGCCGGTCCATGTACAAACACTTTGCTTAAGTACTCAAGCTGTCTAATCTCTGAACATTGCTGCCCCGTTGTCTAATTTCCGAGATGCAAAAACATAACTTCTGTTTACAACCAAGCAAATGGGATGTTTTTCGTTGATTCGGCAACAGGACCTAGAGATGTAATCGCTAGACCGAAATTCGAATCCATCAAAAAGGCCGAGAACTTCTTCTTCACTGTGGTGAATCTAGTTTGAACTGAGTATTTCAATGGTTTCACTTCTTTAAGATACCTCACATCCATCACCATTCAACCCAGCACAGTTGTTATTTTTCCGACACATTCATTGAGAAAAACGTCCAACACACTCTATAGAGATGAGACCCGCATACCCCTACATCTATCCCGTATCATATACACTTGCCACCAACTCATTTCCATCGGTCAGACACTGCTCTGTTGTTTTCGCAACAGCACCGAACTTATCCCATATTATAGATTTCACCGTCCATTAGTATTTTAACGAACATTATCATCCCACGAAGCCACGTGCACTTCGAAGGGTCCTCTCCAATAACTGGAAAAAGACAAAGACCGAAACTCTACCCTGTGGGTTACCGGTATCCGTGGTACCAGATTATAAAGCTTCCTTCTTCGAACTCAGGTCCAATCATTCCAACAAAAGACCGAGAATACTCTTAACATCACCAGTTTATCGTCCCGGCAGATTAGAGACATTGGTAGCACCGACAAAATAGGGATCAACCTACTACACTCTCACACAAGGATGTGAGGGTAGACGAATAAAATTCGCTTTATTCATAAGTATTATTCTATAACAGATAAACACGCATATACTTAACATATAATGCTGTTTATCTACAAAATAAAAACATATTCATACATAAAATATTAGTCTAGCTCTGAGTACACATTAAAAACACTTAACAATGGACTTTGAATATAAAATTATATAAAATTTATTATACCAATTATATTTAAATTTTAATCATTTATAAGCTATAAATAAAATTGACCAACTTTTATAATTATTTATTATACTCAAACCAAACAATAACCACAACCACTTGTCTATAAGAGAAATAAAAAAAAAATAGAAAAAAACATCTTCTTAAAGATTCTCTAAACATCGACCTTCAATTAATTTCAGCTTTATGATGTTGTTGTTATTTATTTTTCGATTTTCTTTAGAGCAAAACTAGTTTTTCCTAACGAGGTACTAAATATTTGTTCAAGGGTCTCTTGAAAAGCGAGTGTTTACTGTTGTTGTACATTCATTCATGCTTAAGTGTAGATGAGTACATTATCACAAGTGTATGTTTTGTGTAGTTTTCTCTCTTTTTTTTGGGAGGAAGGGCTGGCTAAACGTAAAAAATTAAAGAATAAGTATTGTAATCCAAAAAAAAAAAAAAAAACACCTCAAAGGAATTTAGTGGTAACCCATAACCGAAGGCCATATACGTTCATACATAAATAGGTACCTATATATGTATGCATGTACTTCTACATATGTAATCAACCACATAGAGAATATAAGTACTTTTAGAATCACATACCCGCAACCACAAACCGTTTCAAAAATTAAACGTATTATTTTTATACAAACCCTCTTTTCTTCAAAAAAAAAAAAAAAAAATAGAAAAGCCAGATGTAGATAATTTTTATAATCTACTTATTGTAAAAAAGTCAGCACCACAGTAATATATATAGTCTATAGTATAGTCTATAGTGTAGTCTATAGTGTAGTCTATAGTGTAGTCTATAGTTTAGTCTATAGTCTAGTCTATAGTCTAATCTAGTCTAGTCTATACTAGTCTATAGTCTAGTCTATAGTCTAGTCTATAGTCTAGTCTATAGTCTAGTCTATAGTCTAGTCTATAGTCTAGTCTATAGTCTAGTCTATAACCTAGTCTATAGTCTAGTCTATAGTCTAGTCTATAGTCTAGTCTATAGTCTAGTCTATAGTCTAGTCTATAGTCTAGTCTATAGTCTAGTCTATAGTCTAGTCTATAGTCTAGTCTATAGTCTAGTCTATAGTCTAGTCTATAGTCTAGTCTATAGTCTAGTCTATAGTCTAGTCTATAGTCTAGCCTATAGTCTAGTCTATAGTCTAGTCTATAGTCTAGTCTTTAGTCTAGTCTATAGTCTAGTCTATAGCCTAGTCTATAGACTTCTCCTTCTCCAAGCTTCTCCTTATCATGTGATCCTGTCGTTACAATCCTTTAGAATATGGGTTGGGACAAACAAAAACAAATGGATAATTTTGGAAGATATTCTAATGCCGTAACAAAAGGAGGAGGATATACAATCTAAGATGTATTTTTGCACTTCTTGCCAGATTTTTTAACCTATTTACTGAGGTTTTGTAGTCCGACCAGTAGTTTATCCGTTTAGCATCATCACACAATCTGCGAAACTCTTTTAAAAATGCGCTAAGTCTGATGACCGAGGTATACTCCGATATAGCCTTATTGAACGCATTTTCCATGACAGACCGATTTAGAATATTATGTGGTTGAAGGTGGAATTGGATGTTTTTTTCGTAACTTAAGATGTCGTCTTCCATATTTCTGGTTGACATTGGCTATGATCAATTATGATTATAGAAAATGAAATGATAAAACGAATTCTTAGGTTAGGTTGATAGGAGGATGTATACTACATGAATGAATTATTTTTCAGTGCTCAGAAACTCAGTTTCCTGGACGTAATTCTTAAGAATTTTCCAATCAGTGTTAGTCAGACATTTTTTTTCCGGAATAACATCACTTCCAAGATACTTGGATCTAACTTTGACGAATGCCTGGTTGTGGCAAAGAAAGTGCTCCAGAGTTTCACTGTCCTCTCCACATGCTCTACATTTTTCTGAATCCGCACTTCCAATTTTGCATAGATGTGTTCGTAATCCTGTGTGTTCACTCAGAATACGTACCATCATACTAACTTCAGACTTGCTTATTTTGAGGAGATTTTTCGTCTTGCTCTCATCAGGGTCACCCCATAGGATCTTTCTGGTTCTACCCACTATTTTATTATTCCAAGACGCCTTATGGGATTCTCTCACCCATATTTTTAGTTCAGCTTTTGTTGCGTCGAATGGTTTTGCATTTGTCTCGAGCTCACTTCCCTTTAAACGAATTCTTAATTGTTTCACTTATTTTACATTGAAATCCGCAAATTTGTTTCATATGAGCTCTTATGCAGAGTAGCTTAGATGTAATGAGGTTCTATTTTTACTTCAATATACTGAAAATGTTTTAGATTTCTTTGTTTTTAAAGAGATTTTGTGTTATGAACGCAAAAAACCCAAAATGTATTTAGATCATATTTGTTTCTTCTATTTGAAATTACTACTGAATCAGCAACATTTTCAGCAACATGTGAAAGAATATAGAAGGACATGTGTTCCAATTTGCTGTATAACTATATTTCAATAAAGAGATAAAAAATCGTTTGAATTGAAATCAAACATCTAAAATCATTTATTGAATTTATTACATGTCATGTGTATATGCCACATTCGTATTCTCGCACTAAACATCATGGTTGGGACTTATTTACGTGCAACAACACAAACTACATACAACCACTCACTACACATAGAACAGCAATAAATATGTTGTAGTTTCTATCAGACCAAAAACCAACCATCATCCTACGCACTTCATTTCAATTCTGTTGTAATTTTTTTTTGTTCTTCTTTTACTGAATGTAGTTCTTTCGACTCACACAAATCAATAGATAGACAGACGTAATTGTGGATCGATAACAATGATGTATGAGTGCGATTGTAGATACGCGTGTAAGTACTGGTATTAACAAGTCATTAAATTGTCTTTATATTCTCTGCAACTGTTTAAACACAACTAAGGATAATGACGACAACAACAACTGCGACTACGGGCAATATGGGATAAAACAAAAATCAGTCTCATTTTCCAGTGAATTAAGCAAAGAGTTTCATGTGCTTAAGGTAAATGTATGATGGGAAAATGTATTGGGCGGCAATAATTGGACTATACAAAAATTGTATTTGTTGATCAGCAATATAAGGTGATGTATGTACAATGAAAATAGCTTAAGATTAAAGTTTATTAGATTGAAAAGTTTTCAAAAATTATTTTATTGGTATATTGGACTAATGTTTCGAATTAGTATAAACAATTTTAAATTCAATTATTTTATATATTACTAGCATACCCTGGGTGCTTCGTGCTTAAATTAAATACATACAAAATTTTGTTTAATTTTATAGAAAATTAAAATTGATTAAACATTTTTTAATGTTTCAGTTTTATACGTTTAATATCACGTGATTAAAATCGCATTCAGTAAGAAGCTTGTATTTTTAGTTTCATTCATTTAGCTTCCATATTATAGAAAATTTCGAAAGTACTATTTGAAAAAAAGTACTATAAAATACCTCTAATAGATTATCATTTAATCAAAAATCGTATGTTTCTGTGTTTAATATTTATACAATTAAAAAAAATATAATTTTGATGAATGAAAAAGTCCCTTTCACTAGATTCTAATTCACTAAGGTCCCTACATTTTAAATTTTATTTTCTATATCTATATTCAATATCGCGATATATCGTAAAAATATCAAAAAGTACCATCGGAAAAACGAAAAAGTACAATGCAATAAATTCTCATTTAATAAGGACCGTGTGTTCCGGTTAACCATTATAAAGAATCTAAAAGGTACCATTTGAAGAATAGAAAAGTATCAAATAGTTCCCACTTACAGAATATTATTTAGTCAAGACCATGTATGTTAAAATTAATGTTCCTGGGTTGAATATTTTAGAAAATTAAAAAAGTACTATTTCTGAGATAAAAAGTACTAAGAAATTCTCTCTTAAAAAATCTTATTCAACGAGGACCATGTATGTTTAATAATCATGTGTTTTGAATTCATATTAAAGAACATACAAAGAGTATCATTTGAAGGAAGAAAAAGTACCAAAAGTGGAATATATTTTACCTAAGCGAAAAGTACTTATAAAGAATAAAATTTTTTCCCTTTTCGCTTAGAAATATACTTTTTCGAGAATTAAGTTTACAAAATGTTCCGTATTTAAATCTATATATCACAGATAAAACTCAAACGATTCAAATCTGCATTCATTTGTTCCAGAAAAGTAGTGCTTTCAAAAAGTACAAAACAATTTACTCGAATTTGGTCCTATTTAGGCCTTAGTACTCGAATTCCAAAATAATATACCAACAGCTTATTTTGTGTGAGTAATTAAACTACTTTTTCAAATTTTATAAAAATTGGCTCAATGAGTTTGAATAAAATTAAATTTCCCGTTTTTTCCCTTTTTGGAACTTTTTTGCCCAGTGAAATAGCAAAAATTTTATTACAATAAATATAACGGAGTTAGTCCGTAATTTAATAGGAATAATTCAATAAAGCGAAAAAGTTTTCTTAATGTGCTAAAAAAAAATACCATAAATACAGTTTTCTCCCTTTTACACCCAAAAAGGACTGAATTTTAAAAAAGTACGAAACAGGTGTCTCATAATTTTGGGAGATGTATCCAAAATATTTATAAAAATTTGGTTATGTTAATTAGTTCAAAAGTTATAATGGGCCAAAAGAGGTACCAAAATCACCTTTGTTACACATTTTTACCCCTTAAAAGTACGAATTTCAAAAAAGTACCAGACACTCATCTGCTCATTTTAAGAGTAGATACAGGTGCATTTAAAATTTTTCTTGTATTACTAACATTGTGTAAGATAATTAAGAAAACCAGTTTTAACCGTTTTTCCCTTTTTACCCGTAAATGTAAAAATTTCCAAAAATCCCTCCTTAGTGGATCTACATAACCAAAAACACATCTTCTGTCAAAATTTCATGATTCTAGGTTCAGCCGTTTGGGTTGTGCTACTCTTTTATATATATAGATTACAATTCCCACGATAAACTATGTATAATACATTTAATATGAATTATATTACGTATTATGTATAAAGGAGTATAATAATGTGTGTTCATCATAGCCGTGGCCCTAGAGATTTAACAACGCAAAAATTAATACTATTAACGTCAAAAGTAAGTAAACATTAACGATTTTTTTGTATTGTTGTCCAACTATAACTATTATTAATTTTTATCGTCATTTCCGGAATCTTTCAAATAAACAATTACAAACCATGTAAAGTAAATAAATTTTATATATTAATAACACAGGCCGACACAATTTGAAAGAAAGTCGAAACTCTGAGACCAAGTTAGACGTTTCTAAATGACATCAGGGTATAAATACCATTAATATACCGAAAACTAAGAGTTTTCAAGATTTAGGTGAAACTAACTCGAAGAAGAGACAAGATATAACAGATGTTAAGTCTTTATTTTAAAGTTGATAGAATGGACTATAAGGACTACAAGAATGTTATAACGTCCCAAAAATGTCCAAAAATGGTGTTTTTTAAAACTTCAGGATACAATATCTCAGGCCAGCGCGGCGCAATCTTTTATAAAAATATACTTTTGTCTTCGGGTTAAAAATTTGTTGGCCTGTGTTATGCACGATTTTCTATTGTATTAACATCAATCGTATTACCAGTTACGATTATGCAAAATTTGTACGGCGGCATTAGAGTGTGTTCTTCGAAAACGATAACAGATTTCATGACCCAATAGGAGAAATTTTGCAAAGTATGGTCCATAATTGGCGCAGAAGATCTCTTCCAATAATCTCCCTATATAACTTAAAAATGCCAATAGACGGAGTATATTCTGAAGCCTTCAAAATCAACAAGAGCTTGAAAAATCCAAGAAGCAACAGAAGCAGCAAATCGTTAACGAGACACAGTATTTATCCAAAAGCAAGAAAATTTGATACAATATGAGTTCTAGCCGATCACTTTAGAATGTCCGAAATGATACTTGAATGCTATAAAAGAAAATTATTTATGCATCAAAGCATTATCAGCGATGAAAATTGGATCCCTTATGATAACCCAAAGCGTCAGAGATCATATCAAAGACAAATACACACGCCGCTTAGATAATGCTCTGTAATTGGCAATACCAAAAGTGTTCTAGTTATTATGAGCTGTTGAAATCTGGTCAGTCCAGCAAAAGGAACCTGCACCGATGTATCGGCCAAACATGACAGAAAGAGTGCTTCAGAAGTTTTGCCTTAAGGCAGAACGCTCTCTTGTATACGATTCATTTCAGAACAGGGTATCCGAAGTTTGCTTGATTCATTCTTGACCCCAAAAGATGTACATTGAAACCACATGTTGCCAGAAAGATGGGAAAAGATTAAATCTTACAATGACCAATATATTTATGCTGTACAAATGTTTCAAATTTGGGGAAGTTTTGCCTCACTCGCCTTGTAGTGCAAAGTTGGGAGGTTAATAGTATCGAAGAGCCGAAAAGCAGGTTAATGGTGGCTAGTGCAAAGTTGGGTGCCTAATAGTGTCGGAGAGCCGAAAGCAAGGTATATATGTATGTACCCCTGGAAAGGGGGGTGTTCCCATAAAAAGACACATATGGAAAGTAAAAGTTGTATTTATTGATCTGCTCGGCAAAAAAGTGTAGGGGTGAAGGAGAAGGACGTAATCGAAGGGAGCCCTAAGCTATCTTAGCCTTTAACAACACCATCTTATAAAATGATGATGTTGAGCAAATAAGCGTGAATTGTGATTTCAGCATGGTCGTGATGTGATGTGTATAGCAACTCACTAATGGATTGGTACCCTAGAGAACTTGAAAAAAATTTTCCCTCTCCTTGGGAAGGCGCTAAGCTGGGAAGCAGGCAAATAAGAAGGATCTTACGGTGCTCTTGAAGTTCACATAAAAGGATTAGGTAGTAAACTTGCTAATGATCGCATACTGGAAATACTTAGGAGCCAAAATGCTGAAGTGTCTGTAGGAAAATAGGATGTCTTTCACAGAAAAGAGGTACTTGACTTATTTTGAAAGGTATCATCGATTGGAAGAGCTGTTACAACAAAGCCCGACGAGGACACTGAAGTACCTGGGACGGTGCTCACATTACACTACAGATAACGTTTAGAAGTCAAATTCAATTTCCACAGCCAGTTGCGCGTTTTGGCTTAGAATATGCACTGATCAGCTAATTTACTGCCCAGTAGACAGTAGACTTAGAGAATATCGGAAGATCCCTCTTCTTGACTAGTTCTAGTTTTCCACCATTCACACCAGTACTCACGTTCTCTATTAGTTGTTTTCAGTGCTTCTTATCTTCGATGTTGATTTCGCGACATATCTTAGGAATATCTTATTTTAATCTGTCATCCATACCCCCAGGATTTAAGATGCCTCAGGTAGTTTCTAGTTTCTAGTATGTCAGCTCGGAGGATTCGATTCCCACCATAGCCAGTTGCGCGTTTTGGCTTAGAATATGCGCTGATCAGCTAATGTACTGCCCAGTAGACAGTAGACTTAGAGAATACCGGAAGATCCCTCTTTTTGACTAGTTCCAGTTTTCCACCATTCACACCAGTACTCACGTTCTCTATTAGTTGTTTTCAGTGCTTCTTATCTTCGATGTTGATTTCGCGACATATCTTAGGAATATCTTACTTTAATCTGTCACCCATACCTCCAGGATTTAAGATGCCTAGTTTCTAATATGTCAGCTCGGAGGATTCGATTCACACCAGAAGCTCTGTAAAGCAGCGCTCAACAGGCTCGATAGTGGCCTAGAGGTATTTTTCTCGGATCTGATGTAACAAATGTATATCCACCTATGAAAATAACTAACTAACCTTAGACCTAGAATAGCCAAGATTTCAACTTAGTAAAGATTTCTTAAGTAAAGTAAATATGTATGTAAACCGAACTAACGGGTTCTATATGTTGCATTATTTAATACCATACAAATGGACCAAATCAATGAGAATGATAAAACTCATTGCACACAATAACATGTAGCAAAATAATGTCAAACAGGGAATAAATACAATTTGGTGATAGAATTTGACACGCAACAGCAAAAATTAAAGAAAAAGAAATATAAATAAAGTTTTTTTTTTCTTTACCTTAAATAAATAAAATAAAGTTGGAAAATAGAACGAATTGAAATACATCAAATACATCTTGCAGCTACAGTAAGGGAAAAGAGAAAAAAAGGAAAAACCGAAATGGGAATTTGGACATGTCACGTATGTTTTTGACACTACGTTTAAGTTTGCCTCACGTTGCACCACTACTACTACTACTACTTTTGTAAATACGAGTACAAATACAAAATCAAATACGCAAAATAATACTTAGATCCGTAGCGTAAAAAGAAATTCTCATATAATGCCAAATAAAGATGTTTCGTGAGTTGAACATTTGTAGTCATGTAGTGAATGTTGAGGCAACTAGAGTAAATAAAATAATACATGTGGGAATATGCAGTTAAGTTGCATGCATAAAAATATTTGAATGTTTACGAGCTGTAGTTAGTTAAACATTAGTTGGTAGGTCGAATAATTGGTTAAAGGTTCTGAAAAAAATGGACGAAATATTTAAAATGTTCAATTTTTGTACTTTGCTTGTACTATTTCAATTCACAACTCTTGTTGTATTGTTGTATCGAACTGTTGTATCATTTCTAAATTGCTTGCAACAATACGACATATATTGTGAATTCCTCAAATATGCATTTCCTTGTTGGTGTTAAAAAAAATCAAACGTGTTAGGAATACATTGAAAACTTTTATTTTATTTACGAGTTTATATTTTTTATAATAGAAAAAATAGCAGAAAAAAAAACTTCATTCAAAATTTTCATACTTGTTAGGTGACTTGACTTCATTTTAATACAATAACTCAACCAAAAAAGAGGAAACAAAACAATGTAAAAGTTTTTGCTCAAAGTTGCCAAAGTAATTATATTTAATAAGAAAAATTTATAATTGAAAACAATGTTTAGCATAAAGTTTATAAAAACGAAATGTACAAGTAAATAGAGTTTTGTTTTTATACCCTACAACACCATAGTGGGGAGGGTATTATACGTTTGTGCTGATATTTGTAACGCACAAAAATATTGGTCCTACACCAACCTTAAAGTATACCAATCGACTCAGAATCACTTTCTGATTCGATTAAGCCATGTCCGTCCGTCCGTCTGTCTGTCCGGCTGGCCAACCTTGTGTGCAAGGTACAGGTCGCAATTTTCAAGATATTTTGATGAAATTTGGACCATACGTGTTTTTCGACGAAGCCTATTGAAAATGGTTGAAATCGGTCCATTATTTCACCTAGCCCCCATACAACCCAACCCCCCGGAAAGGGCTTTTGAGTTCATAATTATATTAAATATTGTAGTATCTCAACAAAAATCGGGAAAACTTAGTTCTATATACGTCTTAATAATACTACCAATTTTCATAATTATCGGACTTTATTTGACCCTAACCCCCATACAAAGTCCCCTTCAGAAAATGACTTGAAGGTCAATAATTCACTAATAAACACTAGTATCACTATGAAATCCAGCATACATAACTCTAATATAAACGTAAAGCCATGTACCAAAATGTATAAGGATAGGCCCATATTTACCCTTGCCCCCATATAACCTCTCTTTTAGAAAATCACATATTTCGGAATTAAGGTAAACAACTTAAATGCTTTGTTATTAAATATAATCCAAATTTTTAACATACTCTGTGGTGTAGGGTATCATATGGTCGGCCATGCCCGACTATACTTTGCTACTTGTTTCAAATAAAATTGCAAAAATGTTAAATGTTTGCCACATTAAAGTTATAAAACTGGAAGAGATTTTGGAGAAATATTTAAATCTTTTGCATTATAAACACTTGGGAGTATAAAGTTAAAGAACTGCAGCACCCCGTATTTTGTTATGTTTCAATAGGAATGACAAATATCTATCATTTGATGTTGAGTTTTTAAAATAATTTTATATTATTTTTTTTCTGTTTTTGTGTATAATATCATTTTCTCTTTCATAGAACATTACAATTATAGCCACATAATTCAGTTTGGGTTTTAGTTTTAAAACGTTTGTCAAACCACTTGTAAGTATATATCTAGAAGTGTGCTTGTTACAAGTGCTTTTTAATGTAACGGAAACCTCAACCACCAAAGAGATAGATAAATTTCATAATATCAATATAAACACTTTTAACTACTTACATATACATCATTTACTTCAAAAGTGTCCTAACTCGAAAACTGTGTCTTAACTTAAACATGTAAGAGTGTCATATATGGTTATGCCGAATATTATATACCCATTATCTTATAAATTCAAAGTTAAATTCGAAATGTTTTAATGTTTTTCGGATATTTGTGGAAGGAACTTAAGTACCGGACTCTTTTAAAGGGCGAAACATAACCTAGATGTTTTGATTCTAGATATCATGAACCCATGGAGGGTTCAATACTATGATTTTAATTTAATCCATATTAATAAATATGTATTACAGTAAAGTAATTAGTTAAATGAAATTAAGCGCCCTTTAAACAAGAAAGGAGTCCGGCCCCTATGTCGCCCCCCCCCAAACATAAACTTTATGCATTAGACATTTTTGGAATCAAATCGGAATAATCATTTAGAAACAACAAGGTTTCTACACTAAGGCTATGTTGAAAAGTGTATACATATTATAAATATCCGAGAACATACACCTAGAACTCTATCGGACCTTTATACTAAACATACATTAATGACATTTCAAAGTGAGGTAAGGTTATATTAAAACAAGTAAGAATGTACATATGTATAAACGGGATCTACATTGAAACCTCTGAAGTCGAGATATACAACCGCCTCGCTAATCCAAACGCTAGCCTTCTGTGCTATCACGGAATATATAAAATGCATTGGATTGAACACGGCGCAATTAAGGCGTTATCAGAAATCAGAATGTAAGAGAATCATACCAGAATAATTTTGCAATGGTAAGCTCAACATCATATGGCTACCATACCACTCGCGGATTTTCAGTTTTCATTGCTGACATAATTCTATAGAGAGAAAGGAACTTAAGAAAGTTAACGTGACGAACTAAAGTTCGACGCCACAAGAGCTGAGAGAATTCCATACAGCCTTTTGGTATAATAAACGTTTGGTAGGCTCACTCACAATTCTATAGGAATCCCTTAGGAACAATAAATGAAACATTCTAAGGAGTACCGATTTTCAGAATTTTGGACATTTAATATATTTGATCGGACAACAGGGCCGATAGTGGCTTAGGTGTACTTTTTCGGATCTTAAGTAATTGTGTCTCCCGCTATAAAGTCATTTGTGTTAGAACAGATTCCAGCAGGAGGCTCATCTAATGTTCAATTTGACCACTAGTCCTGTAAGCGATTTTGGTCAATCAATTTGGTCTAGAAATTATAGGCGCTCGGTTGTGAGTGTCGCCTTGTATCTTATGTATATATTTTAATTGGACGAAGTGCTCATGTGACTTCTCATACCCAACTAACATTTTTGCTTCATTTTGGTTCAAAGAAGTCTACCGAACTATTGAAACGAAAGTTGGAATTGTTATAATTATGCTTTTATAAAGCCAGTGAATCAGATTTCGAATAAGATCCCATTTCGACCCTATGGTTCTTCTGCATAGCGATCAACATCAATGTGCTTTACTGGTTCTATACTCTTGGTATTTGTGGTATTTTCATTTTTGTTTTCCATCAATGGTTTCGTATAGTTATTTAAACCAGGAGCTCAGGACTTTTTTTCTTTAGGAACTTTAAGGTTGTGCCCAGTTGGAAGCTGTATTTAGCGCCTCCTCAGCCTCACCCCATAAATAATATTTCCCTTAGAAGTATTACAATGTTGTTTGCGTAATAGACTGGTGTAAAAATGTCGAAGTGCTTTACGTGAACACCAGCCTTGACGCCCTTATTTCATGGTGGTCTTTTTCATCCACTGGGTAGACTTGGGAAGATCTGGTAGTCCAAAATACCCGGCCAATAGATCAGGATTCCTCTGTATGTCGAGATAATGTGACATAGGATGTAGGAATTTCCAAAGTCGAACCCAATAACTGCCCCGACACACAGTAGGAAATGGTAGAATACGAGTTGATCATAACTGCCCCGACACATAGTAGAAAATGGTCGAGTTGATCATAAATCCTTTTAATAAAATATCGCACAACCTGTCGCGACAGGTTGAATGTTGTCGCTCAACCGTTAGTCGGGCAGCATGTATCAACAAATTTATATTGATTACATGGAATTTGAGATATCGTGTCCTGCAATTGGAAAAAAACGCCCTTTTTGCCCCTTTTTGGGACGTTATAACGTTAAGACAACTTTATTTATAAAATATTGTGTGCCATCTAAAAGTCCATTCCGTAAATTCCAAAATAAAGATATAACATCTGACATATATTCTTTATTCTTTGAGATGTCTTCACTTAAATCTTGTTTGCGGTATATGCATATCCGCAATATAGTGCAGAGGGTATTACTCTTTGTAAATATTGTTAATAGCGAGCAAACATATTGGATCCACACCTATCGAAGAATGTTTCAATCGACTCCAAATCACTTTTTTGATTCTCAGAAACGACAGTAGATTTTTAACCAATTCAAAAAGTATTTATACCCTACACCACTTTAGTGGGGAGGGTATATTGGATTTGTGCTGATGTTTGTAACATACAAAAATATTCGTCCTAGACCCACCTAAAAGTATACCAATCGGCTTAGAATCGTTTTCTGAGTCGATTAAGCTATGTCCGTCCGTCCGTCTGGCTGGCTGTCCATGTAAACCTTGTACGCAAGGTACAGGTCGCAATTTTCAAGATAATTGGATGAAATTTGGCACGCACGTGACGAAGCGTATTGAAAATGGTTAAAATCGGTCTATTATTTCACCTAGCCCCCATAGAACTGAACCCCCCGAAAAGGGCTTTTGAGCTCATAATTATGTTAAATATACAGATATATCGATAAAATGCAGCACAACTAAGTTTTATAGAAGTCTGAATGACCCTGCCAAATTTCATAAAGATCGGGCCACATTTGACCCTAGCTCCCATACAAAGTCCCCTTCAGAAAATTACTTGAATGTCCCAAATTAACTTATAAACACAAATATCGCGATTAAATTCAGCATAATAAAATATTATGTAAATATAAATATATTCACAAAATTTTATCGGACTTGGTCCATATTTGCCCCTAGCCCCCATATAAAGCCTCTTTCAGAAAATTAGTTTTTCATCCATAAATTGCTTAAATGTATCGGAACAAGGGAATATTGAAGATAAATGCTTTATTATGAAAAATAAATCACATTTAATATTCATAACTGGTGTAGGGTATCATATGGTCGGCCACGCCCGACTATGCTTTCTTACTTGTTTCATATCGAAAAGATAACTCGATAATTAGGTGAAGATAACTCGATAAAGAGAGAATAAATGTCAGATGTTAGAATGGACTTTCAGGGCCATAAATGACGGAAAATTCTGAGGTCAGATTCGGATTCAGAGCGGCTTTATCCTTCAGAAAAACATTCTTGAGTCTATGGGTTAAATATTTGTAGGCCTGTCATACCCATATCGCTGTCATATCCATAAAAAGTATATCATAAGTCTTAAGTGATCAGAAATCCAATATTTTCGAAAATTTTTTTACATCGACGTACAGTAGGGTATCATATTCTTACTTGTTATAAAAACCAACAAACTCTATAAACTTATTGGACCATTAGTAGAAAGATGCGTTTTAATTCAATTTTCTTAAAACATTATTTTTGAGTTAAAACACTTTTAATAAAAACGAGCTATATATAGAACATATATGAACCATTTTTCGGCTTTTATGATGGTTAAATTTGAAACAAAGACTAAAACCAATTCAAAGTTATACCATAAAATACATATTTGAATTAAAATTAAATGAATAGAGAGTATAACTTCATGTAAATACAATCAAATTAAGCAAATTAAATCTATGATGACTATTTAATTTTGTTTATTAATGGAACTAATTAAACATTAAAAGACAATAGCAATTTGTACTCATTAAGAAAAATAAAAATATTTTGAAAATCATACTGATTAACATCTTTTATTTTTTTGAAAGCAATGTTTGCTTTATGGAAATAACCATTACAATTCACAATGCTCCCCCAGCCACCCTTTAGAAAGCAGCAAATTTAATTAAACACTAAAAATAAACATTAGACAAACTAAGAGAAAGTGTTGCTGTCCGTCGGTGTCGATCTGTTCTGTTGCATGTTGGTGTGTGTGTGTGTTTGTGTGGACATACTCGTATAACACTCGTGCAACGTGTATACACTTGCGGTTTGGCGCCTTTCATACGATTTAATTGTAGTTGTAGGAGTTTTCATCTAAATAAATATTGAATAGACAAACGTGCCACACAATGTTGTACCACATGCCATTTACACACTAGCCCAACATTCATATTGTAAAAAAAAAATGTATTTTATTTACGTTGTGCATGGTTACAACTGATTGTTACATGTTGTAAATACAAGCATTATTCGCTTTAAACACTGGTGGAGTAAACATTTTAATATACAAATAAAAGATAACAACAACTACAATATTTAAACATTTCGTATAGAATTTGTGTTTGTTTTATTTTTCAATAATATTAAAACAGAAATTTGTTATTTTTTTTTCTCTAATTGTTGATGGAGTGGCTGCAAGTTGCATGTTAAAAATAGTTGAAGTATTTTTAGTTCGGTTTGAGTGGAAGATTTCAATAAAATCTAAAAAAGATGATTTATCGTTGTTTGTGCTATAATTATTTTTTTATGAGCGAAAGGAAAACACTTTCCTGCTGGTTTTGAGTTTAATTTGTTTAATAATTTTCTACATCGAATTAAAATTGGGTATTATAGATTGCTGTTACTAATAAACAAAATTATTCTATATGTATAGAAATCGTATTATCGGTCATCTGTAGATCTTATTTTCGAAAATCTCTTAAACTATAATAAATGCCATAAATATAAGTATTATACCACTAAAACAATGGTGCATCTACGTTATTATGATTCGATCTCTTCCGGTTATATTACCACGATTTACTCATGTCTAAAGTTAGGTTACGCTACATTGAAAGTAATATGTTTATTATATCAGATCCGAAAAATGCACCTAGGTCGCTATCGGACTTATTTATTGCTCCTTTTCATGGATGCACGAAATTATTTAATTCATATGTTGTGCCAAGCCACTCATTGTAAGTTTGCCCGTTATGCTCTAAATGTTCGCATGAATTTCAGAGTTCTTCATGTAAAATTTGAAGATTCTAGCTCTAATAGTTTTTCAGATATAAGAAGATTTCTATTTGATTCATATGGGGGCTTCATGACCCCCCAGATGAAATTCCTCTTTTTTTCCTCCAAAATGTTCAGATGAATATTTAAGTTCTTCGTGCAAATTTTGAAGAATTTAGTTCCATTAGTTTTCCAGATAAACGAAATTTTGTCTATTATTAATATGGGAAGTGCAGCTCCCCTCATGGATAGTCCGCCAATTTATTAACCAAAATGTTTAGATGGATGTTAAAGTTATTCGTGCAAAATTTGAAGATTCTAACTGTAATAATTTGCAAGATAAACGAATTTTTGTATTTAATTTATATGAGAGGTGCCACGCCCCCTAATGCTTTTTGTCCTAAATAATTATATTGACACTAAAGTTGCTCCGACAAAATTTGAGGACTCGAACTGTTATATTATCTAAAATATACGGATTTAATATTTTCTTAATATGGGCGTGGCTCCTCGCCCACTTGGAATTTCAAAATAAAAAGAAGCCTATTACCTATTCCAGACATACAGGAATACGCTCTGAAAATTTGAATAAAATCGGTTCAGCCGTTTAGAAGTCTATAACGTTCACACATACAAACATATAAACATACAAACATATAAACATACAAACATATAAACATACAAACAAACACACATTAATTTTTATATACATAGATTGTCTTGACGTTGTTCAGAACACGATATCTCAAATACCAGATGTGACGGAGAAAATCTCAGATTCTGATTCAGCGTGGCTCAATCCTTTATAAAAGTTGTGACGGTTGTCGGCCTGTGTTATCTTTCAATGTACATAAACTTAGTTTCCTGGATCTGCGTTCCCGAGGGATAGGGTGGTGAAACACCGGAACACGTATTCTCTCATTATATAGGAACGATGTTATTTCACCATCGTTCCTATTTAATGAGAGAATACGTATTCCGGTGTTTCACCACCCTCTCCGTAGTCTCTACATTCTGAATTTGTTAGTTGAATTTTATATAGTAATGCCAGTAAACCTATGCGTCTACTAAGAATACTTATAATCAGCTGTCTTATTCATTCGTAGGAGGCTTCTCGTTGATGTCACATCGTAGGATTTAAATGGACATACCCAACATTTCATTATTTGAAGTGGTTCAATGGAATTATCTCGCCCACGTTATGTTGAATGGTTTTTCATTCGTCAGGTTAAATTCCTCAAGCCCCCTTTTCTTTAAAGCTAATACATTCATCTGATTGGCTTGGTAACGGTTTTGACTTTCTTATAGTCCTATATGGTTTTAGATTTATTCTAGTATTACGATTCATAATATATTCAATGTAGCACCCAAGACCCCTCATAAGTTGAATGGTTTTCCTTTCGCCAGATTAACTTTCTTAAGCTCCCTTTTCCTTAAAGCTTTTATTGCCGATTATCTTCTTGGCTTGGTACCGGTATTGACTTTCTTATAGTCCGGTATTGACTTTCTTATAGTTAGATATATTCTTGTTTTCTGGCTATCGGAAAATATGTTCAGGCAATTTTCAATCTAATCAACTTTACAGATTCCGTGACTGCACGGTTTTCTACCTGCAATCTAGTGTTACGATTTATAATATATTCAATGACGTACCCAAGACCCGTCGTAACAACAGATTTCCACATCTGTTTAGCTAGAGGTTTCCACATCAGTATAACAACAGATTCCTACCTGGGACCGGTATGCAATGGTCAATACACATAATGATATGATCCAATCTTATATTAAATTTATGCTGCATTATATTAGCATAAATGTATGAAACGTTACGAGAGTTAGAAAGATTTTCGGAAGAAGATATTTTATGAGAGTTTGGATCAATTACGGATCGAAAACTACAGAATTTGGGAGAGTGATTAAATTGAGTTCTTAGTTCTTATTGAACTTCTTTGTGTTAAATATCGACCTTTAATTGAACTAGAAATCTTAAAGCCATTTTATGAAAAAGAACTTCACACATATGCATACATACACATGTATGTATGAGAAAATAAGGTCAAATTCTTTGATGTAGATTACTGTCGGCAAAGTGATTTAAGTATCCCCTAAAAAGTTTAAAGGGAATGAGTATCCACTGTAGTGGTGTAGGGTATTACTTATAATAATTACAATTGCTACTTAGTTTCAAACATCAGAAGAAATTAGTTATTATATATGCCAATTAAGTTCTTGTCTAGATTGAAATATTACTAACAATGACCTGTCAAAATATACGAATAGAAGGGGAAACTTATGTAAACTTTTGTGGTTAAAGATTGATATCCACATCAAGTTTTGACAACAACTTTCAAGGGTTAATTCTTGCCAAATAAAATTGTTGGTTTTTTTTGAAAATTTTGAATGTATGGTGAATAAAATCTCACTTATAATTGCTAACTGAATTATGTATGTGTTTCAGATACAACAAAATTCTTATACACAAAGTCTCATAATTGTGTTTGTATATTAGGGTTGTCCGAAAAACTCTCGAAATCAAACCTAATAGTACTAAGGTTTTTAAGTAGTACTAAGTATAACAAAAAAAAAAAAAAAATTATAACTTTAACTTTTCTAAACCCAAATCTTATATAAAAGAGAACCACCCTAATGCATTTACATACATACATATTTAGTAATTAATCACGTTATATATTCCGTAGGAAATTGTGTATGTGTATTTTTGTTTTTTATTTCCGTTCTGTTTCTAGTTTTGTATATAGTATTTTGTTTCCTGTATGTTGGACTGCATGGACAGAAGTTTGAAAACTTAATTTTTGTTACAAATTAAGTAATTAGGGCATGTGTTTGCTTTTTTAAGAGTAACGTACAATGTCTAGAAGTGTATATTCCCGGCAGTACGTAAAATGCTAAAAATTCTAATCAGTTTACTAGTGGATAATTTTTAACATAGAATATCCTAAAGCTATTCAAATCCACTAGATAATACTCTATTATATAGACATATAATATAGTCTAGTCTGTAGTCTAGTCTATAGTCTAGTCTATAGTCTAGTCTATAGTCTAGTCTATGGTCTAGTCTATGGTCTAGTCTATAGTCTAGTCTATAGTCTAGTCTATAGTTTAGTCTATAGTCTAGTATATAGTCTAGTCTATAGTCTAGTCTATAGTTTAGTCTATAGTCTAGTCTATAGTCTAG
The DNA here is from genome assembly GCF_015586225.1 of Lucilia sericata. Taxonomy (NCBI): domain Eukaryota; kingdom Metazoa; phylum Arthropoda; class Insecta; order Diptera; family Calliphoridae; genus Lucilia; species Lucilia sericata. The sequence continues at coordinate 13,297 of NW_023994663.1, read as the reverse complement.
TCTATAGTCTAGTCTATAGTCTAGTCTATAGTCTAGTCTATAGTCTAGTCTATAGTCTAGTCTATAGTCTAGTCTATAGTCTAGTCTATAGTCTAGTCTATAGTCTAGTCTATATTCTAGTCTATATTCTAGTCTATAGTCTAGTCTATAGTCTAGTCTATAGTCTAGTCTATAGTCTAGTCTATAGTCTAGTCTATAGTCTAGTCTATAGTCTAGTCTATAGTCTAGTCTATAGTCTAGTCTATAGTCTAGTCTATAGTCTAGTCTATCTAGTCTATAGCCTAGTCTATAGTCTAGTCTATAGTCTAGTCTATAGTCTAGTCTATAGTCTAGTCTATAGTCTAGTCTATAGTCTAGTCTATAGTCTAGTCTATAGTCTAGTCTATAGTCTAGTCTATAGTCTAGTCTATAGTCAAGTCTATAGTCTAGTCTATAGTCTAGTCTATAGTCTAGTCTATAGTTTAGTCTATAGTCTAGTCTATAGTCTAGTCTATAGTCTAGTCTATAGTCTAGTCTATAGTCTAGTCTAGTCTAGTCTATAGTCTAGTCTATAGTCTAGTCTATAGTCTAGTCTATAGTCTAGTCTATAGTCTAGTCTATAGTCTAGTCTATAGTCTAGTCTATAGTCTAGTCTATAGTCTAGTCTATAGTCTAGTCTATAGTCTAGTATAGTCTAGTCTATAGTCTAGTCTATAGTCTAGTCTATAGTCTAGTCTAGTCTAGTCTATAGTCTAGTCTATAGTCTAGTCTATAGTCTAGTCTATAGTCTAGTCTATAGTCTAGTCTATAGTCTAGTCTATAGTCTAGTAGTCAGTCTAGTTAGTCTATAGTCTAGTCTATAGTCTAGTCTATAGTCTAGTCTATAGTCTAGTCTATAGTCTAGTCTATAGTCTAGTCTATAGTCTAGTCTATAGTCTAGTCTATAGTCTAGTCTATAGTCTAGTCTATAGTCTAGTCTATAGTCTAGTCTATAGTCTAGTCTATAGTCTAGTCTATAGTCTAGTCTATAGTCTAGTCTATAGTCTAGTCTATAGTCTAGTCTCTATAGTCTAGTCTATAGTCTAGTCTATAGTCTAGTCTATAGTCTAGTCTATAGTCTAGTCTATATAGTCTAGTCTATCTATAGTCATAGTCTATAGTCTAGTCTATAGTCTAGTCTTTAGTCTAGTCTATAGTCTAGTCTATAGTCTAGTCTATAGTCTAGTCTATAGTCTAGTCTATAGTTAGTCTAGTCTATAGTCTAGTCTATAGTCTAGGCTAGTCTATAGTCTAGTCTAGTAGTCTATAGTCTAGTCTATAGTCTAGTCTAGTCTATAGTCTAGTCTATAGTCTAGTCTAGTCTAGTCTATAGTCTAGTCTATAGTCTAGTCTATAGTCTAGTCTAGTCTAGTCTATAGTCTAGTCTATAGTCTAGTCTATAGTCTAGTCTATAGTAGTCTATAGTCTAGTCTAGTCTATAGTCTAGTCTATAGTTAGTCTATAGTCTAGTCTATAGTCTAGTCTATAGTCTAGTCTATAGTCTAGTCTATAGTCTAGTCTATAGTCTAGTCTATAGTCTAGTCTATAGTCTAGTCTATAGTCTAGTCTATAGTCTAGTCTCTAGGAGTCTATAGCATCTATAGTCTAGTCTATAGTCTAGTCCTATAGTCTAGTCTATAGTCTCGTCTATAGTCTAGTCTATAGTCTAGTCTATAGTCCTAGTCTATAGTCTAGTCTATAGTCTGTCTATAGTTAGTCTATAGTCTAGTCTATAGTCTAGTCTATAGTCTAGTCTATAGTCTAGTCTATAGTCTAGTCTATAGTCTAGTCTATAGTCTAGTCTATCGTCTAGTCTACTAGTCTAGTCTATAGTCTGTCTATAGTCTAGTCTATAGTCTAGTCTATAGTCTAGTCTCTAGCTAGTCTATCGTTAGTCTATAGTCTAGTCTATAGTCTAGTCTATAGTCTAGTCTAATGTCTAGTCTATAGTCTAGTCTATAGTCTAGTCTATAGTCTAGTCTATATAAGTCTGTCTATAGTCTAGTCTATAGTCTAGTCTATAGTCTAGTCTATAGTCTAGTCTATAGTCTAGTCTATAGTCTAGTCTATAGTCTAGTCTATAGTCTAGTCTATAGTCTAGTCTATAGTCTAGTCTATAGTCTAGTCTATGTCTAGTTATAGTCTAGTCTATAGTCTAGTCTATAGTCTAGTCTATAGTCTAGTCTATAGTCTAGTCTATAGTCTAGTCTATAGTCTAGTCTAGTCTATAGTCTAGTCTATAGTCTAGTCTATAGTCTAGTCTATAGTCTAGTCTATAGTCTAGTCTATAGTCTAGTCTAGTCTAGTCTATAGTCTAGTCTATAGTCTAGTCTATAGTCTAGTCTATAGTCTAGTCTATAGTCTAGTCTATAGTCTAGTCTATAGTCTAGTCTATAGTCTAGTCTATAGTCTAGTCTATAGTCTAGTCTATAGTCTAGTCTATAGTCTAGTCTATAGTCTAGTCTATAGTCTAGTCTATAGTCTAGTCTATAGTCTAGTCTATAGTCTAGTCTATAGTCTAGTCTATAGTCTAGTCTATAGTCTAGTCTATAGTCTAGTCTATAGTCTAGTCTATAGTCTAGTCTATAGTCTAGTCTATAGTCTAGTCTATAGTTAGTCTATAGTCTAGCTTAGTCTAGTCTATAGTCTAGTCTATAGTCTAGTCATAGTCTAGTCTATAGTCTAGTCTATAGTCTAGTCATAGTCTAGTCTATAGTCTAGTCTATAGTCTAGTCTATAGTCTAGTCTATAGTCTAGTCTATAGTCTAGTCTATAGTCTAGTCTATAGTTCAGTCTATAGTCTAGTCTATAGTCTAGTCTATAGTCTAGTCTATAGTCTAGTCTATGTCTAGTCTATAGTCTAGTCTATAGTCTAGTATAGTCTAGTCTATAGTCTAGTCTATAGTCTAGTCTATAGTCTAGTCTATAGTCTAGTCTATAGTCTAGTCTATAGTCTAGTCTATAGTCTAGTCTATAGTCTAGTCTATAGTCTAGTCTATAGTCTAGTCTATAGTCTAGTCTATAGTCTAGTCTATGTCTAGTCTATAGTCTAGTCTATAGTCTAGTTATAGTCTAGTCTATAGTCTAGTCTATAGTCTAGTCTATAGTCTAGTCTATAGTCTAGTCTATAGTTCTAGTCTATAGTCTAGTCTATAGTCTAGTCTATTAGTCTAGTCTATAGTTAGTCTATGTCTAGTCTATAGTCTAGTCTATAGTCTAGTCTATAGTCTAGTCTATAGTCTAGTCTATAGTCTAGTCTATAGTCTAGTCTATAGTCTAGTCTATAGTCTAGTCTATAGTCTAGTCTATAGTCTAGTCTATAGTCTAGTCTATAGTCTAGTCTAGTCTAGTCTATAGTCTAGTCTATAGTCTAGTCTATAGTCTAGTCTATAGTCTAGTCTATAGTCTAGTCTATAGTCTAGTCTATAGTCTAGTCTATAGTCTAGTCTATAGTCTAGTCTATAGTCTAGTCTATAGTCTAGTCTATAGTCTAGTCTATAGTCTAGTCTATAGTCTAGTCTATAGTCTAGTCTATAGTCTAGTCTATAGTCTAGTCTATAGTCTAGTCTATAGTCTAGGTCTATAGTCTAGTCTATAGTCTAGTCTATAGTCTAGTCTATAGTCTAGTCTATAGTCTAGTCTATAGTCTAGTCTATAGTCTAGTCTATAGTCTAGTCTATAGTCTAGTCTATAGTCTAGTCTATAGTCTAGTCTATAGTCTAGTCTATAGTCTAGTCTATAGTCTAGTCTATAGTCTAGTCTAGTCTAGTCTAGTCTAGTCTATAGTCTAGTCTATAGTCTAGTCTATAGTCTAGTATATAGTCTAGTCTATAGTCTAGTCTATAGTCTAGTCTATAGTCTAGTCTATAGTCTAGTCTATAGTCTAGTCTATAGCCTAGTCCACAGTCTAGTCTATAGTCTAGTCTATAGTCTAGTCTAGTCCAAAATATATATAGTAGGCTAGTTTAGAGTTTGAACTGGTCTATAGGATTGTCTATAGACTACTTTGTTATCAAGTCTATGGTCTAGCCTATAGTCTGGTCTATATTCTAGACTATAGACCAGTTCGTTATCCGGTCTATGGTCTAGCCTATGGTCTAGTCCATAGTATATACAGTAGACTAGTTTATAGTATGAACTGTAGTCTAGTTTATAGTTAGAACTATAGTCTATTCCATGATCTTCACTAGTCTATAGTCTGGACTATAATCTTTGCAATAGTCCTGTCTTTATTCTAGCCTATAGTCTAGCCTGTAGTCTAGTCTATAATCTAGTCAATTGTCTACTATATAGTTTAGTCTAAAGTCTAGTCTTTAGTCTAGTCTACAGTCTAGTATATACTCAAGGTTATTTTCTAGTTTGTTCTATAGTCTAGTGCATATTCTATCCTATACTCTAACTAGTATGTTTTCAAATATACAGTCTAGTCTAAACACTAGTATATGGTCTGGTCGATTGTCTAGTCTATAGTTTTTATGGTATAAATTCAATCCGACATGTTCAGTGACTTTATCAATAACTAATGCCAAAAGGGGCATACTATCATAACTAAAACTGGCGGGTTAAAATATTTCCTTATGTGTGTTTTATCTCAAAAAGGCAAAAATTATTTGTTATATCAAAAATTTCGGTCTGAAATATTTCCGTTCTTTTTTGTTTATTTATTTTGTTTATTAAGCAAAAATATTTGCTAAATTTTTACGTATGTTTAAAAGACTACAAGAGATAGGGAAGAGTTAGTTGTCATAAACAGATTTAAGCAAATCCCAAAAGACTATATTAAACCGGCTCTTAAAAAATAGTATGGCGTAAAAATTTTTCAATGTTGTTAAAGTAAAAAATAAGATCCATAGCAAAACAAGACTACTGTTTAAAGGCAAGACTAATGTTTTTAAAAGTGGTGGCTTAATAAGAATTTAAAACAAGAGATAATAAACCTACATACTTGCTATTGCAGATTATGATGTTAGGGAAGGATATTAAAGTGAATAAAAAGAGTTAATAAGATGTTTATGCTTTTGGCGTAAATTGTTAAATACGATGGGTTTCATTTGAAATTCACAAGATAATTGAAAGATGTAAGAACTTTCGACAGCTTAATAAAAATATGATGATGGGAACATATTATATATTAAGTTATTTATTTATATCTATATGGTTCCATAAAAATCCTAAGAATACATTGTGCATGGATGCTATATCGTAAAAATCAACTAAATTCCTAAAATTCGATTCTTATTCATTTGTACCTCTGTGTCTCGAAAGAATTTCAAAATTTTTTTATTTTCAACATTTATTAGGAAACTCTTCAACATGTAGTCTATACAACAATATAAAATAAATTCATTAAATTTAATATTTATTTAGCATTCCCATTGTTTGATAATTGTAATCTATTTATTACAAGTACAAATTTTAATTAAAGATTTACTGTTATCTTGCAGTTACAACAGTCTGAGCTTAAACAACATCCGCATCAGTGTTGCCAACATTGGTCAAGCAAAACGCGCGCAAAAAAATTAAAAAGGGGTAAAAAAGCGTAATTTTCTAACTGAAAATGGGAAAAAAGCACTAACGTTTTTTAGTCAAATATTGTTTATTTTAATAAAAATTGCACATTATTTCGCTCATTTCCTACAAGACTCCAAAATTCGTTTTTTAGAACATTGACTACAAAACAAAACATGCGTCATACTAAAGTCTTTCATCTGTGTGAGTTAGATTTTTAGTAACGTAAGAACTAAAACTAATGTTTGACGAATATTAGATAAATAAGATGAGAAATTTTCAAATTCCTTGATTTGTTTAAAAGTTATTTTAAAAATAGTAAAATGTCATTAAACATTCAAACTGACAGGCACACTACCAACTGGCGAACCGATGTAACCACACCCAAATTGTAAAATTGTGTGAAATATATTTTTTTTGCAAAATCTATATATATTATTTTTAAGTTTATATATCGATACCCATAAAATTTTGTACATAGATTTTGTTTTGTTGGTCAGTTATATCGTCATAAAATTCGGAATAAAGAATTATAATAAAAATCTTTTTATTGCGAGTACAACGATGAAGTAATCATGGAGGCTTTATATATTAGGGATAGGTTCAATTGTGTAAAAAAATTGTATAAAACTTATTTTTTGTCAATTTTCATCGCTGTACTCATATTTTTAAGGGGACCTTAATAGGGGGTAGGGTAGGTTACCGAAAAATCCGAACTAAATTCGGTAGGAAGATTACGTTTGTATAAAAGTTGTTTATTTCGAATTTCTCCGCTATACTCGTATTTTTAAGTCAGTAAAGAGCGTTAAAATCAATTTTTGAAGGTGACCATATGTGGGGGTAGGGTCAATTATGGACCGATTGCCGTAAAATTTGCTAGAGCGATTTTGGCTTATATAAAACATATTTATGTCGAATATTTTTAAGTCGGTAATGAGTATTAATGTCATTTGGTAGAGAAATTTTGATGCATATAAAAGTTACTTATGTTGAATTTTAACGCTGCACTCATAGGGAGACCTTATTTGGGGGTAAGGTCAGTTATGGACCAATTCCCATAAAATTTGGTAGAGACATTTTGCCTTATATAAAACTTATTTATGCCGAATTTCATCGCTATACTCGTATTTTTAAGTCAGTAATGACCGTTTAAATCATTTTCTGAAGGAGACCTTATATGGGAGTAGGCTCAATTATAGACCTATTTCTATAAAATTTAGTAGAGATTTTGGCTTATATAAAACTTACTTATGTTGAATTTCATCGCTATACTCGTATGGGGGGTAGGGTCAATTTTGGACCGATTCCCATAAAATTTGGTACAGAGATTTTGACGCATATAAAACTTATTTATGCCAAATTTTATCGCTATACTCGTATGTTTAAAACAGTTGTGACTGTTAAAGCTGTTTTTCGGGGGGTCACTTGTATGGGGGATATGCGAAATTGCGGACCCATATTGCCCATTTGCCATACCAAACAAACCTTACCTATAAGAAATATTTGTGGAAAAATTTAACTCGCTTGCTCTTTCCGATCTAACCCTATCGTGCTTTCAACAGACAGACGGACGGACAGATGAACAGACGGATGGACATGGTTAGATCGGCTTAGAATTTAATAAGGACCCAAAATATATATACTTTTGTGGGTCTACGACCAATATTTCGATGTGTTACAAACGGAGTGACAAAATCAATATACCCCACTCATCTTTTTTGATGGTGGGTATAAAAAGCACTAAATGCACTGTCATAAAATTAGAAAGCACTTTAGTGCCTTTTTGAAAAAAGGCACCATGAGCAAAATTTTCCGCGTTTGGCACACCAAAAGGCACCGCAAATAGTGCTAAAAGCACTAAGTTGGCAACACTGATCCGCATAATATTCATGTGTATTTATATCCTTTTGAATGTAAATTCTCGACAAGTTTTTTAGCTTTGTAATTCAAAAACTTCTTTACTGCTCAGGGATTCTTTTGCAAGGAATGCAAAAAACAGAAACTCAAACAACCCTAAATAAGAATGTCATTAATAGACAATAGAATTTACTTAAAACATGTCGATTTAAAATAACTTTTGTATGCAATTCTTTCACAACAGTTTGTTTCTCTTTATGTTTCGCTTTTGCATGTTGTACAACATTTCAATGAATGAACATTACACAGGCTAAAATGTACAAAACGAAAAAAACGAGGGTCGTTTTGTACAAATTTACAAATTTAATTTAAACTTAATGTTTCCTTTTTTGCTTGCCATCTCATTAGTAACAAGCCCATTAATATTTTTTTTCTCTTGAAGAGAATAATTTAACTTATTTGACTTTCTTCACATATGACCTTCGTATCTTTTATAACATATTTTATCACCAAAGGGCATTCATCTTCTTCAACATTACTCGAAAATGTTTCGCAAATGATTAAGGGTCTGACAGGAACATACTGTGAGTAACAGGATACTAAAATACTGCAAATGAACTTCCTTTACTGATTCATAAAGAAACAAAGTCTAAATGTATACACACAGTTTTGTATTTGTATCTCATGTTTTCTTGTTTGTATTTGTCTTAAATTATCATATTAGTTGGGGGCGAAAGTACTGCTAGTACTTATTATTATACTCTCTAATATAAAAGTATATATATGATTCCAAGAAAATCAGGTTATGTCCGCCAGCTAAAGGTACTTTTATTTGTCTTTTTAGAAATTAGCAAAACCCTTCCATTTGATCCAACTACAAATAAATGCCCTTCTGAAATATTGATTGACATTCATAAATTAGTTTATAATGCAGCAATCGTTTTACTCCCTTATTCATAAACAACATTTTTTTACAAAAGGTTTATAAAATAATATTTACATACAAAATTTTATTTATAAATCATTTATAAAATAAAAATTTGTTTATGAATAAGGTCTTTAAAATACATCAAGAAATTATACAGAGGAGTCTAAAGAATATCCAATATACTAGTCCATAGTCAGCTGAAGAATATACTAGTCCATAGAAGTCTGAAATCAAGTACGAACCGTTCTCACATCAAGCCCTTTTTGGGATTAATTTATATCTTTTATATATTTGAATCAATCTTATTTCTACCTAAACTTATATTAAATCAAAAGAAATACATTGCAAAATCACTTTGACCCAAAAAAGGCATAAATTAAGTTTTTCATACTTAGCGGATCAGTACTTAAAGCAAGTATTTTGTAGTTGGTTTAAGGAAACTCGTACTTCTGAAATCACTCCGGGTTGACTTGAGTACGAATTACTGAATTTTTCCTTTTGACTGTTAAACAGTTAATAGACTAGTCCATAGGCCAGTCAATATGTTAGACAATTGGCTAGTCTACAGACTACACAGAGGGAATAAGAAATACACACGCCTGGTATCAAATTGATACCAATTTTTCAATAACATCCGTTGTCGAAGTATATACATACGTACGACAACACTGTAATGTTGACAACGCAACGACAATAACGACAAACAATCCGTTGACCATAGTAAGCTTACCACGTTTGTTAACATTTAGACAACGGATGTGTATAAAATTTAGATTTTGACAATGAATTGTTGCACAGTTGTCAACATTACATAGTGTTGTCGTACGTATGTATATACTTTGACAAAATATGTTATTGAAAAATTATAAAATCTTTGATTTAAATTTGGTACCAGGCGTATATATTTCTTTTCCCTTTGTGTAGTCAATAGTTTAGTCTACAGAATTGTCTATAAACAAGAGTACAGTCAGTACTCTAGTCCATATAATAGTCCATACACTAGCCCATAGACTAGTCTGTATACTAGTCAATAAACTAGTTCACAGGTTACGCAATCGACTAGTCAATAAACTAGTACACAGATTAGGCAGTAGACTAGTCCATAATCTAGACAATGTACAAGTTAGTATACTAGTCAAAAGATTTGTCCATGGACTAGACAATTGAATAGGCAATAGATTAGTCAATAACTAGACTAATCAATAGACTAGGCAATAAATTATTCAATAGAGCAATCAATCGACTATTCAAAAGCCAATTCAGACTACTCAATAAATTAGTCCATATACAAGTCAAAACAATAGTCCGTAGACTAGTCAAAACATTATTCCATAGACTAGGCAATATATTAGTCAATAGAGTAGTCAATATATTAGTCCATAGTCTAGTTTATAGACTTGTCCATAGATTTTGCAATAAAGTTGTCCATAGACTAGTCAATAGAGTGGACTATAGATTAGACCATATACTAGTCCATAGACAAGCCAATAGACTAGCTAGTAGACTAGGTCAGTCAACAGACTAGTTTATAGACTAGGACCCAGACTAATTCACAGATTAGTCCATAAACAAATCAATAGACTAACCCATAAAATAATAAATAGTTCATAGACTAGCCAAAAGACTAGTTCATATGCCAGTCAATAGATTAGTACATAGACTAGTCCATAAAATAGTCAATAGACCTGCCTGTAGACAAGTCAATAGACTAGCCAATAGATATGTCCATAGACTAGCTAGTAGACTATCCAATAGACATGTCCATAGACGAGTAGACTAGTCTATAGGTCAGTCAACAGACTAGTTCATAGACTTGTCGATAGACTAGTCCATATACGAGCCAATAGACTAACCCATAGAATAGTCATACGTCTATAGACTATCCAAAAGACTAGTCCATAGACCATCCAATAGACTAGCCAATAGACTAGTCAATAGACTCGTTCATAGATTAGTCAATATTCTTGTTTATAGACTAGTCAATAGACTATTTCATAGGCTACTTCCCAGAATAATCAGAAAGTAGACAGACTATTTGATAGACTAGTCCATAGGCGACTAAATAGAGTAGTCAATAACCTAGTCCTTTGACTATTCCATAGAGCTGCCAATAGTCTAGTCTGTAGACTATCCCACAGAGTAGTCAATACCCTATTTCATAGACTAGTCCCCAGAATAGTCAGAAAGTAGACAGACTATTCGATAGACTAGTCCATAGACGAGTAAATAGAGTAATCAATAATTTAGTCCTTTGACTATTCCATGGAGCTGTCAATAGTCTAGTCTGTAGACAATTCCACAGAGTAGTCAATACTCTATTTCATAGACTGGTCTAAAGACTATTCAATAAACTAGTTCATAGACTATTTTATAGATTATTGAATGGACACAGGTCCATAAAAAATTTAATAGACCTTAGCATATATTAAAACTATCTCAAATAAATAAGTTTAGTATAATTTTAAATTAAAACAAAAATAATAATTTGTGTATGTTATTAAAATTAATTAAAATTGCATGTAGAAATTATTTGCTTTTTTTCTGTTTTTAGTTAAGCAATATTTTTTTATTTTAATTATTCATTCATTTAAACAACATCAAGCAAGCAATAACAATGTGTCCTTGATGTTGAAGCTAGAAGAATAAAAAATATAATAAAATAGAATGAATAAATGGGGGGAAAAAATAATGAGAATAAAAAAAGTTTAATTTTGTTTTGTCTTGTGTTCAGTGCTTTTGCTATGATTTGTATACGTAGGTGGATTGAAAATTTAACTAGCAGGAATATCAATGGAAAAAATCCTTTAGCTTACTTTATAGTTTTATAATTGGCTCAAGCGCCCTTAAATTCCTAATCGTACTAAAATCGATTTATAAAAAAATTCAATATATGTGAATCATTAATAGAAATCCTGTAATCCTAATGAACTTGATATACAAATCGTTACAAATTGTTTTACAATTCTGTACAAATCTAGTAATCATGGAATTTGATCGATCGACCGATCTTAATCACCATATACTTATCTTAATTATTTGAGGCTCGTGTCTACCATGACCGGAGTTTACAAAATTTCAAATTTCTTAAACAATATCCTTTAATTCTTTTCAAATCTTCTTAATTATACCTCGTATATTCATTCACCTGCAACAAAGTACAATGACTTGAGCGACAGCAAAGAGGTTACAATCGGGAGGTGTGAATGGTGTTGCTAAACAAAATGTAAAAAGTAAAATTAACAACCCCCAAAACAATGAAAGCTAAAAGAGTGTGTATATTGGCAAAAAAAAAAGAAGCCATTGTCAGGGCCATTCGTAGTATACATATTCATATACAAACAAAGACACTACAATAGGATGATTCCAAAAAATGGTTCGCTATAATTTTTCCAAAGTCTACACACAGAGGAAAAAAGAAATATACACGCCTGGTACCAAATTGAAACCAAACTGTTTATAATTTTGAAATACCATCCGTTGTCAAAGTATATACATACGTACAACAACACTATGTAATGTTGACAACATTGCAACAATTCGTTGTCGAAATCAATAATTTGTCACTATTGACAAACAATCCGTTGCCAATAGTGAGCTTACCACGTTTGTTAACATTTAGACAACGGATGTGTATAGTATTTAGATTTCGACAACGAATTGTTGCAATGTTGACAACGTTGCCTTTTCAACAAACCGTTGCCAATAGTGAGCTTATCACGTTTGTTAACATTTAGACAACGGATGTGTATAATATTTAGATTTCGACAATGAATTGTTGCAATGTTGACAACGTTGCCTTGTCAACAATTACATAGTGTTGTCGTTCGTATGTATATACTTTGACAATGGATGTTATTGAAAAATTATAAACTCTTTGGTGTCAATTTGGTACCAGGCGTGTATATTTCCTTTTCACTCTGTGCACACATAAAGTTTAAGTATTGTACATAAAGCTTTAGTATTTGGTCTTAAAAGTTACATATTTTGTTGGAGTCTATTTATCAGGACAACCTTAATATTAATTCACAACCTTTATGATGAGCAAGTAAGTGTATTGGATGAAGTGTATAGAAAAAAAATTGTTGAGTGTGGTAAAGCGTGAGAGTTTACAACAAATTATTGAGTAGAGGTATGAACAGACTAAATTGAAAATAAATGTTAAAAGAAATACACACGCAATGCAAAGGAAAATTTTTTAAATTACAGTCTATATCAGTGAGGGGCAGGCAATACACATGTGAAAATAAAGTTTTTCTTCAGTGTATGTATATAAGCTAATTTTTTGTTAAGACTATTGTTTTACCTATACTCAACAGTTTATAAATTCACACAACTTTCACATTTACATAGAATTGAAAAGAATACCCTTGGCTGCTTTGCATGAAAATGAACATACAAATTTAAGAGGAAAATTTACTCAGTGTAAAAAAAACAGTTTCATGAAAACAGGACCATTTTTCGTAATATTTAATTGATTTCAAAAGGAATCCAGAGAGGAATACTATATATTAATTAATTGTTCATACTCTACTGTGTATTGAATTATATACATTAGGTTTTTATGATTCGTAGACATCTGTAATTTTGTTGATGTGGAAGAGGATAATATTTTGTAACCTCTTTTTTAAAATTTTGGGTGGGATATCATAGGTTTTTGCAACAATCGGCAAAAAAGTAATTTGAAAATTATTAAAAAATTGTGATCGTACTATCTCTTAATCAAGTTTGGTCTTAAATAAATAGGTTGCCGAATACCTAAGTGGTTACAGACTTAACAAACTCAGCACACTAAATCGGATAACGACTACGGCCACTTCTCCGGTATGATAAAGGAGACGTAAACCAGAATAGTAGAGAATAGGAATGAACAAAAAAACAGGTGAGATACAATCGCTCTGTATGTAGGAGGAAATACTGAATACTAGAATTAGGTCGGAAATAACTCACAGACTTTTGATGAACACTCATACAGTCATTAAACTAATA